>NW_026556702.1:0-32619 GCF_029017545.1 Prosopis cineraria
AGAGCATATAGAAGTGACCTACTTGTAAAGGGAACCTCTCAACAGTAATTAGTAGGGTTTGATAACTAGTTAAATTAACAAACATTACTGTTGAAAGGTTACTGCAGGATGGTCCAGATTTGCTTCCAGTTGATGTCCACATGGTCCCGCGGGGAACGCAATTGATCACCGTATATACATGCCTATGTTAACTCCTACTATATTTGTTTAAAACTGTCCTCTTTGATGCCTCTATATACGCATGAGAGTATCTGATGAAGGATGAGAGTGTGAGACAGTGAGGAAGAACTTCGTAGGACATCGAACTTTTGGGTGCTCCTATAGAAACCCACCCACAATTAAGTTTTTTTTTTTTTTTAAATAAACTGTTAAGGTTTCGAGCTCTTTTAATATGCGTGTGTGTGTTACATATATATCCGTGAGAGTAAAGAGAAAAGTAACAGAATAGTAGTAATAGTAATAATAATAATAATAATAATCAGTCGCTCTCACGAGTGGTCCAGTTCTTATATTCTTCTAAGCATATTTAACGAAGTCACGATACATGGCCATTTGAGCATCTCCATTTTATGCGTATCCATCAAACCCTCAACGTTAAACATCATCTAGGTGGAAATGAAACCCTAGGTGACCTTGGATTGAAACCAACTCATGAACAGAGACAATTCGGGAATGAAAAAAAGAGATATATGGTTTCATACATGTGAATTATTAGGAATTAGGATCGAAGGGGACAAGGGTCATCCAACATTCATGTGATCATTGATAATCCACACACATATACATAGACGCCAAGGAAAAAAGGAAGAAGAAAGCAATACATGTTCATTATATTCATTTGAAATTCTGTATTCAGTTGGGATATTGATGTGTTGTATATTTATTTAATTTCTTTGCTTCGTGATTATTGTCTATATATATACATAGCATTGCTACAATAAAAAACCCACAGTACGTACCTTCATTTAAAAACAAAAATAATGGCAAAGCAAAAGCAAATCTAGCTTTTTATCTCGGTTAGGGTCAAGTAGAGGTCCACTGCATGTTGATTCCACTTGCATTGATCCATATAGTTCCTTTAATTATTAAATTTAATTATTTAAACTTAGGGTTGGGTGTCATGAAATAGAAGAAAAACTCAGTTAATTAAAAATGCATTTCTAGTTCAAGTTCGACTCATATATAAATACCTCTATAAGCTTCCAAACTACTCATCCAAGCCCTTCTTCTTGGCTATTCTCTTTAAGCCCTAAATCACCTTCTTTAAACTCTCACAGATTTTACATCGCAGGGCATGGCAAACAAAACAAATGTAGCACTATTACTCATTGTCTTCTCGAGCCTGCTTTTGTTCATGAATTCAGAGGCACGCGTTCTCCAAAATCGGCCATTCATTCGCAAGAATATCAACAGCCTGCGGCTTCTTCATGAACTAGGTTATTATGACCTGTCGAAGCAAATGATGCGTCATGGTCGAGTTATGGAAGAGGTTGGTCATGAAGATAGACCATCACCAGGAGGACCAAATCCCAAGCATAATCGTGAATCACCACCGAAGTTCTACTAGAAAGTAGGTTCTGCTGTCCAGAGCTTGCAACAGGTCTTGCCCAGCATATAGTATTTACTTGACTATCCAGATTTTCCAATAAAAATCCTAAATGCGCATGCATGCCTGCTTTCCTTAGGATCATCGTATGTTGGAAGGCATATGTAGGTACGTACGTAGGGAGTGTGATGTATTTGTTAGGTTTTGTGTGCACTGTTCTGCATTTACTGTCGGCCCTTTTTTTTCGTTTACTTTTCTAGTTCGAATTTTCTTTTCAGACGTCGTGTATGGTTGAGTGAGGAGGCTTCGGCCGGGACGGATTTTGTCTTGTGCGTGTAGTTTTAATTTGGTTTGTTGCGTTATTGCTAATGATATAAATTTCGTCGTTACTATTTATATAGAGCATTATTTTTTTTTGGCACAAAATATAGAGCATTATATTACAAGCTTCTGTTTGGACCTTGTAAAATTTTAATTAAAATTATATGATAATGAACTTATGAATCTTTTCCTCTCGGGTAATCCATTTTTAATTATCTCAATAGCATCACTATCGAGAAGAAGAGCCTCAAGCATCATCAAATTAAAGGAATCCATCCATTATTGAAAAAATATACGTAAAAGTTGACTTAATATCTCCTCTCTCTCTCTCTCTCTCTATATATATATATATATATTATATTAATCAGATACTACAGGTAATGAGGAAGCACTAGCGTTTTCTAATAAAAGCCAACGCTTAACTCGAAGAAAGCCTTTAATATGTGTGTGTGTATAACATAACACAAGAAATAAAATTAAACTTATAGTACAAAAAACAAATTTAAATTGTTTCTCACACAACTCATGATGGTGCATTTTGTTTGTTTGTTTTTTTAATTTTGTTAATACAAAAAACAGATTTAACTCATTTCCCACACAGACACAAATATCAATGTCGTCGTCAGTAATGTTAAACTTATTGTAATTTTTTGTTTGGAATAAACGTGCTACTGATAATTAGAAATTACAATCAAGTTTGAACAAAATGCCTCCTTCTACTTTTACCCCTCCTCCTCCCCTCCTAAACAAGGAGAGCAATGAAATTGTAAACAGTGGATTTTATTTCTACGTACGATTTCGTATGATACAATACGGACCCGTTTAATTAATATAAATATATACAACGTACGTGCTATATAACCAGAAATACAGTGCTGCTGATCTCTCGTGGAATATCGTGCTGGGTTCAAAATTTTTTTGCTACACTTTATGGTTGACTGTCTTTTAAATTTCAATTTGCTGGGGCATTTAACAGTGGAAGTATGTGAGTGGATTAGTGTAATTATAATATCTGAATGCATGATATATGCAAACACGTACGGAAACAACAACAACACACATAAAAATAACGAGTGGCGTGGTTTGATAATGGAGTGGTGTGTGCCAAGTCACGGGCCTCTGATTTAAAGGCCATGGCTGAACGGTCCTATGTGTTGTAGGTCGTGCTAGTATATGCTACTCTTTTAAAATTAAATAATCAAATTTAATCTAATGATGCACGGTTGCAATAATTTCTCCACTTATTAGCAACGGTGGGGAGAATTATTTCCCTACTTATATTTCCTAACAAAAGCAATGATTTAGCCGCATTATTTTGAACAACTACACTATGGATGGTTACACGCGGATTATTGAAGTTGAAGTAATTGAGTACTATTCATCTCTTATGAACGGCACGGCTTCTGTAGGTTTTATATTACATGTAAATAGAATTTGTTATGGTTTTATATATTATGCATTTTTGGCATATATTGAACGTGGTGCATTGGTATAGGCCCAACCCTCAAGCATTATTATTCCTTCGCCTCTTTAATTAGGGTTCAAACCAAACAAAGGGCATATGAGCCAGATCAATTGCATCTATTTATAATTTATGAATAATTTATGGCATTGTAAATTTTATTGTGTGCTGTTGAATATTGATATGCTGAGGCAGAAGATATAGTAGTTAGGGTGATCATAGCTCTAGTTTACAAATCATCCGCATATCAACATGAATTGAATTAGTATTTATAATTTTAATTCAATGAGTATAACTTAATTCCTAAAATTCAACTTGTCAAATTCAGTTTTCCAAGTTTCAATAATTTAATTTGTTAGTTCCTATATTTTAAAAAATTATTAAATTATTAAGGGTTGAGTTGTAATAAAGTTATAAAGGATGAGAACCAGCAAGTTAAATCCTGAGAAATTGAACTGCAAGGAGTTAACTTTTGAGAACTGAATTTTAATTCAATTACAATTACATGAAAAATTGATTAATATTTTGTTGCTGATTTTTATTTTAATAATTGAGGCCCGGTATACTGGAATTGGATCATGGGCGCTAAGTAAACAAAATTCTTTGAGCTCCAACAGAGAAAAGCCCATTTGAGACCGACTTACAGGCGCAAAAACAAAAATACAAAAAATCAAACCAGCCATCCCCCATCCTCGCCGGCGCGTGGAAATCCTTCCGAGCATTGGGCTGCTCCGGTCTCACACCGAAAAGGCCGGTACTCGTTACGCGCTATACCTCCGTCTACGAAAACTTTTCAAATTTTCGCAATTGAAAGTCCCCGCCACAAAAGTCTCTCGCCATTTAATTCCTCGGTCACATACACGTCCCGCCCCATGCTCCATCCTATTGGTGCGTGAATATCACGTCCTGGATGCTCGAGTGAGTCCGCGCCCTTCATTCGTGATGCTATAATACTTCCCGGGCACGACTCTCTGTGCGCCTCAAACGCTTCGTCTGGTCGATGGTTCTACACGAACCCACCGTTGCCGTACACCTGGAGTCCGATAAAACAATCTTTGGTTATAGAGAGAGAGAGGGGAAGACGAAGAGTTCTAGAGAGAGAAAGTGTGGAGCGAAAGAGAGGGTGGAAGATCTGATCCAAACCCAGGTAACAAGCTCGAAACCCTACTGTGCCTTGTTAGGTCTAAAGCTCGTTCTTTTGTCCCTCGTACTTCTCCCTCTCCTTATGTGTATAGGTTCATGTGTCTTCGTCTCTCTGGGTGAAAGCTGGTGTATTTCGATTTCGTCCTAGAAGGTTCTACGTAAGCCCTAAAAATTTTGGGTCACAGGGTCGAAAGGCCTGCAAGTTCTAGTTCGCGATTCTTTCATTTCTGTTTTGGAAAACCCTAATATTAGACACAAGACTGGGATTTGAAATTGGTTTTGGAACAAGGTGAAAAAAAAAAAAGAATTAGGGTTTTGGATGTATGGCTTCCGGGCCTATATTAGGAGGAGATGATGGAGCTAGAGAGAAACAGAGGTACACAGAGAGCAAGGTGTACACGAGGAAAGCTTTTAAAGGACCGAAGAACAAAGCTAACGTCTTGAACACCGTCGCTACCAATACTTCCACCCCCAAAACTGCTAACAACGACGACAACAAGAACAGCACGGTTAATGATAGTGATGCCAATGAGACCGAAAAGAATGACACTAGCTTTTCGGCTCAGCCCCCAGCAGAGACTATACTGCCGGATGAGAATACGGCTCAGCCAAGATTGAATTCAAAATCGGATGTAGTGTCAGATGACTCTTCGACCTTAAATCGTCGTCAGGACGAACCTTCAGGTCCCAATCCTCAGCAGGACGAACCTTCAGGCCCCAATCCTCAGCAGGACGAGCCCTCAGGCGCCAACCCTCACCACGACCACCCTTCAAGTCCCAAACCCCAGCAGGATGGTCCCAATCCTGAGCAGGATACTGCTCCCGGTGCCCAGGAGTTGCCATCAGTTAATGGTGCTATCAATCCTGGATTGGAGAATCGTATTAAGATCAACTTAGGATCAAGCTCAAAGCAAGAAATGCAAGAGCTTAGGAGGAGACTTGAACGTGAGCTTGATACCGTGAGAAGTTTGGTCAGGAGAATTGAAATGAAACAGAGGCAGTTGGGTGGCCATGGCAATTCAAATTCTCTGGTGAACGATAGAATTGGTAATGCTATTGGAGCAAGACGTGTTCAGTCAGGGGTTGCATCTGTTGGCATTCCACGGGAATCTGCCAGACATTTGCACCAGTTAAGTATATCAGTGCTAGAGAATTGTCAAGGTGTCAGTGAAACTGTTGAAAAGGAGAAGAGAACGCCTAAGGCAAACCAGTTATATAGAAATTCAGAGTTCTTGCTAGGGAAGGATAAGTTCCCTCCTGCAGAGAGTAATAAGAAGTCAAAACAGAACGGAAAGAAACAGGGCGGGGGAGAAATGGGACATGGTTTTGGGATGGGATCAAAATTTTTCAAAAGCTGTAGTTCGTTGCTTGAGAAGTTGATGAAACACAAGCATGGTTGGGTGTTTAATGCTCCTGTTGACGTTGAGGGGCTTGGATTGCATGATTATTTTAGCATCATCACACATCCTATGGACTTAGGTACTGTGAAAACGAGGCTGACCAAGAATTGGTACAAATCGCCCAAGGAATTTGCAGAGGATGTGAGACTGACATTTCGTAATGCAATGACATATAACCCACCTGGACAAGATGTTCATGTAATGGCAGAGCAGCTATCAAAGATATTTGAGGACAGATGGGCTATAATAGAATCAGATTACAATCGTGAAATGAGATATGGATTAGATTATGGGTCAACCCTTTCCGCGCCATCGCCATTATCTAGAAGGGCTTCTACAATACTTCCACCTCCCCTTGATATGAGACGGATTTTGGATAGGTCAGAATCGATGACACAACCTCCAAAATCCATGAGCATTACTCCATCAAGTAGAACCCCTGCTCCAAAGAAGCCAAAGGCAAAAGATCCTTATAAAAGAGACATGACATATGAGGAAAAGCAAAAACTGAGCACAAACCTCCAAAGCCTGCCGACAGAGAAGCTAGATGCAATTGTACAGATCATTAAAAAGAGAAATTCTGCACTTTCGCAGCATGATGATGAAATTGAAGTGGACATTGATAGTGTAGATGCTGAGACTCTTTGGGAGCTAGATAGATTTGTGACCAACTTTAAGAAAAGTTTGAGTAAGAATAAGAGAAAAGCTGAGCTTGCCATTCAAAGAGCAGAAGCTGCCAAGAATGCCTCACAAATGGTATACCCTTTATCTGAAGTTCCTGGCCACTAGCCTGTGTTTGGGAAACAATTATTGCTAAAAACAATTATTTTGTGGTTTTTTTGTAGATGCTGGAACCTGCTGCAGTCATGGCTCCTCAAGAAACCATAGCTGGTAAATATTATTTGGCTGAATGGTGATGTTTGAACTATTAGTTCTGAATGGTGCTGCGGTCATGACTTGCATATGTTGTCTGGCTGTCTCTGAGCAGGTGAAAGGAATATTTCTGCATCATTTCCTGCGCAAGTTGAAAAACAGGTGGATAATGGGAGTAGGTCAAGCAGTTCTAGCAGCTCAAGTAGTGATTCTGGATCTTCTTCAAGTGGTACTTTGATTTACAACTCGATAATATATGTCCCACCTCATATGTAGGCATACAAACATTTACTTCTGGGCATTGTAGTTGAAGACTAAGTGTTCTATCTTTGTCATTTTTATGCATTTCTGCAGATTCTGATAGTGAAAGTTCATCAGCATCTGGATCTGATGCAGGATCACCGAGGACCTGAATTAATTTTATTCTCTAAGGTAGAATCACAGATTTAACATGTCATTTGCTCTTCGTTTGGTCTAAAGTACATTGTGCTCTTTTTTTTGGTTAATGGTTATTCACATGGTAGAGAAAGGCGGCTGTAGCTTTCAAGATGAAGTTTTTGTCATCCACTTTTTTGTTTGTCAGGCATTATCTTGATCTGGTTCCTTCAAATTTATTGCTAGCTGCTTTATCTTCCCTATCATGTTATCGAATGCATGCTATGCCTTTTGTTTGTATCCTTCCTCACGATAGGGGATTGTGCTTTTCTTATGTTTGGTTTTGTTGTTTTTCTGTGCCTAATAAATAGAAACTTAATTGAAGCTTGTAGGCCAATACCAAGCCTTTACTAGATGGGCGACTATGTGTAAATTTTATTTGGGTTAAATCCAATTTTTGGAACCAAGGTTAAATGGTTGCTAAATTTGTTTGATATCTTGAACTGGTTTGAAGTATGGAAACAGTTAAAAATGGAGTCTTGGTGCTTGTGTCATAATCACTAAATATTAAGCCATTTTATATAATGAGCCCCCTTTGAAGGAAAAAATAGGGCATCATCCTATATGCAGGGCACCTTATGACCATATTAAGATATGGTTTCTGTTTTCTCACTATATATATGGTTTTGGGGATTTCTAGCCTTGTTTATTGGTCAGCCCTGTGTGTCCCTGCGCCTGATTGTCAGAGAGTATCTTTTTATAATTCTGATATTATAAAAACATATCTTTTTACAAACAAGTGTCTAGCTTACATGGAAATGTAATTCGTACGTCACTAATGACCTTGTTTAGAAATTATTTCTCTACGATAGGTACAATGAATTTTTTGTCTTCAGGCTTAGTCCTATCTAGGGTGATGATGGTTTTAAAATAACTATTTGGTAACTGTTTCAGATGGGACTCGTATTCAATATCTACTGCTAATTGTTTTGTCAAGTTTATCCTGTTGGGTGTCATGATGTTACCCTTGTTAGCTTCCTCATCATAATAAATCTAATGGATTCATGTTTGTAGTGAAGTCCTCAGTGGCAATTAATCTGTATGCGTCCCTAGTTTGTTAGACGAGTGGTGGTCATGCGTGTGAAACGCTGGATATGTCATTTTTGCCGTTGATTGTTTGGAGCTTGGCTCTGGTTTTCTATTTCAAGTGTATATGCTGCATTAGCCTGGGTTTCTTATTTTCCATCATAGAAATGTCGTGGAACTCTCTAACCTTGTAGCTTCATTATGGTCTAATGAGTTCCAAATGATTATTGGATTTTAGGAGAGCACTGCACAGTAAGCCCGGAAAAAAGTGCTCAGTATATGGTCTTTATCTTGAATAATAACTCAACATATTTAATCCTTTAAAATGTGTGAAAGTTCCAAACTCTGACTAACATGTTTAGCCCAGGAAAAGAAGTTCCAAATGATTGCTTCATTTGCACATGTGTGAAATACTTGATTGGCTGCCTCTTAAGATTATTATCAATAATTTACAAAGAATTATGAAATTGTGGTAAATGCTAACTGGTTTTCGACCTTTTATTTTCATTTCATGTGGCAGTTGTCAGGTATTTAGAGTAGATAGTTGATGATATGAAGCTTCCATGTTATGGATCTAAATTTAGCAGCTGGTGTAGAGGGGAAGCATCACAGTCAAGGCCACCAGTGATCCTATCCTACAAATGCAGTATGGGATCTTTTTCTTCCCGTTTATTGGGGCTGTTTGCACCATTGCAGCTCATGGCCGTATTTGTTTCGACACGAACTTTTGTATAATATTCAGTAGAATGTTGTGATAATTGGATAGGATTTTAGATAGTTTTTCTGTAGCATGTGTACATTGCTAACTAGTGCTACTCATCAAGTTCCATTGGTGACTTGTTTCTTTGGTTTTGTGGTGGCATATTCAGGATTCTTGGTCTTATACAAAGATATTCTGTAATCCCAACTTCTTGAAGTCATTATTGGTTCACATGAAATCTCATTCCATGTTGTGGTATCCTGAGTTAGGCATTGGGTTGGTTCATACTTAATAAACCTTAGGGAGATGCTACTTTTTGTTTCTTTCAATCAAGCGAGTTCATCTTTTGCTCTGGTTTTGTTTTGAAAGGTTTTGTAATATAATATCCTGGGCATCTTAGCAGTGAGTGAGCAAAAGTGATCGTCTTTCCTAGCTGTCAGGTGGATGGTAGTTGAGATGACAACAACTGTACAGTCAAGGTTCTTTCATGCATCCCTCATAGGTTCTTCTGATTAAGCTGTTATTTCGTCAGTTGGGTAATTCTGGAAGGACCAAAAGGAATTGTGAAGGACCCTTGCTATCGCTTTTTAGGTTCAAGCAAAATATATAGTGTGTTTCAGAATAGTTAAAATGTTCTTTTTTTATCTTCATTAATTGTTTTTTATGACAATGAATGATGAATTTATAAAGGATAGTTTAAAAAATTTATAATAAATGTCTAATAAAAAATGTAATCTTGTTTCTATAAAAAAATATAAATTAAAAGTGATAATTTTTTTTATAAATGAATACGGTGGGGGTATTACAGTAAAAGTTTGAATGTCTTTATGGAATAATAATATTTATAGTACAAAATCTATTGCGAATTGTCAGAATCTCACCGGTATAGATATACCGCTTTCCAGTCTAGCAAGGGTTAGAAACATGCAATGTGACGGGGGATCCTTGTGCTCTATATTGCCAATTTTCGTCTTCTAAGTAGAAAGTATTTGTGACATCTTTTCTAACCACGCGTATGAAAAATAAATTTAAAATCATGATTTTTTTTTTTAGCGAAAAATTTAAAATCATGATTGGAACGAGGAAAACGATGAGATCAGAGATGCCAATTGCCAATAGTTTAAGTGATGGAGTAATTCCTTGTGAGAAAGCGAGCAAAGCGTCTTGGTGGTCATGTTCTCATCACTCTCGCGCTGGTCGTCGTGCTCTCATATCGCTACCTCCCATTTCAAGCCCAGGAGTTTCTCTTCGCCGTCTTCCTTTGCCTCTTCGTCTTTCCATTTCTCACCATGGCCAGGTCTCCAAGCGTGGAGGCGAAGTCCTCTCAATGAGAATCGTAATTGGGGACCCAATGGTCCCGAACCCCAGCTCCTTTCGACTGCATTGGTTTCCGACAACGCGCTTGATGTCCGAATTGGTGAAGCTTCTTCGTTAGCGGAGCTAGGCTCGCTGGTTCTTTCCACCGGTGATCCTCTCACCAAGTCCCAACTCTCTCATCTTGCCTACTCCAGGTGGCGCCGCGAAAATCTCCCTCTTGGGCTATCCACACCGCCCACGCGACCTGCCCGACCTGTAAAACCAAAACTGGTTCGTTTTAATTCTGGTCGCCGTAACTGTCTGCGATGTGAAATAATTTTGTGGTTGCCAAAAATGGCGGAGAGGATCATGTTTGTGAGCCTTGTGCATTTCTTTTTTGTTCGAGTTATCGACGCGAGTTATGATAACTTTTAGGCAAATTGTTCTAAAAACAACGGGGGGATTTTTATATTTTTTTTAGGGATTAATACTTTTAGGTTTAACACCCTAACTCGACCCAAAACTGGGGAACATTAGGCATTCCACTTCACGTAGTCCAATTACTTTTGACGGGATATTCTACACGTACTTGAATTCCAAGTAGGGATGAATATTTAGTGAATTAATGCGAGTTATGGACTTTTTTGCTGTTACACTTAGCTTTATGGGACCACACGGTTTTTGTCATGATTGGGTATGTATAGCAAAGTTATTTTATATGATATTCATGTTGTGAAACGCAATTTTTTTAATTTATTTATTTAGGGGGGACTCTGGTGTTTACATTAGTGCATGGGCTATTTCGTGCCAAATGCAGGTCTCTCCTAAGGAAATTCCTGATCCCAAAAACGCAGCTTTGCCACTGAATGCTTATATGCTTCACAATTTGGCCCATGTTGAGCTCAATGCAATTGATTTGGCGTGGGATACTGTTGTTCGGTTTTCTCCCTATAGTGAAATTCTTGGGGAGGGATTCTTTGCCGACTTTGCTCATGTTGCTGATGATGAGAGTCGCCATTTTTCTTGGTGTTCTCAAAGGCTTGCTGAACTTGGTTTTAAGTAAGGATAGTTGGCACTGTGTGCGCGTGTGTTTTACATTGGTTACATTTTTACTTATGCTTTGTGCTTAACTAGATTTTTTGGGAGCCTATGTACATAATTAGATATGGAGATATGTCCGCTCACAATTTACTTTGGAGGGAGTGTGAGAAATCCTCAGACAATGTTGCTGCACGTTTGGCAGTCATCCCGTTAGTCCAGGTAACTTGTTCCGCACGTCCAGTCCTATTCTGAAGTATATGCTTTCCAGTTTCCAGCATGTAAATATATGTTTTAGTGATAAGCTGCTTATTTAATTTGACAATGCAGCTGTTTTCATGAGTCTGTGTTTTGTTATTCCATCTATGTTTTATGGAATGTGACAAGAAGAATGACTCATGCTGATTTTTTTTTTTTTACTGTGAATTCTTTCGTTGGTTCATGGTTTATATGCTGCTTATGAAATCATACATCTCCATGGATTTGAATAACCTTCGACTCTCAAATAGGTCTGACTTGTGAGCACTGATCTTTCTATTGGAACAATTATGAGAATTCTGATTTCTCAATCCTTTTTTGCCTGCAAAAGGTTGGGGGCAGTGCTAGGAGATCCTTTTTTAATTACTCCCTGAATATTGCCTTTCTTTGATAAATGAGTAAAATATCAGTGTTTATTATTGAGCTAACAATTATTATGGAAGTGTTGCTCAATAATAGCCCGAGTGGAAATCAAATTGCTTTACCTTCATGAGTGGGTAGAAGGATTTTTTCAGCAAATTAACCATCGTGCTGGAACAAAAAATTTTATTCATCAAAATACTATACTTTCAAAAATATTTACCAAGATACTACAAATTGAACTCGGCTTCCATGGCATCGAGTTTAATATAGTTAGGAAAAAAATCAAACGTACTTGCTTGCAACTCTCTCTCTCTCGTCTCACCCACGACTGGTTCATGTTCTTTTCTCAGTTAATGTGAGTTATGTGACTCCCCTCTCTCCTCACAAAAGTTACAAACAATTCTCCCCATCCTCATGTATAAACTGGATGTAATATGGAAAGAGATTGAGAATAGGAGAAAAGAGAGAAATCTAGATGAGAATTGAGAGTGTAACTCTCTTATTTGTATATGTTGAAAGTTATGCTGTACTCTTTTTTCCTTAACTAGGGTTTTGTCCCATTGAGCTTTTTTAATAAGGTTTTTAATGAAATAACTTCAATAAATGTAAAGATATTGTGTATTTTTTTTTTCCTTCACTAAATTTTTATCCTATTAGGCTTTTCCTAGTAAGGTTTCGATGAGGTATAATATCTAGACATTTAAGGAAAAGTGTTATGAATATTAGAAGATTTTGTGGATGTCTATATCTTTTAGTTACTCTGAATCTTTTGGTTATTATTATTATTTTGCATATTTTATTTGATTTAATTGATTACACCTGTGCATATAAATAGGAGGCATCTCAATTATATTTAATACACAAAAATAAGAAAGCTCTTAATCCTCTTATTCTTGGTTTCTCTCTTCTCTCCTCTTCTCAATCTCTATTTTCCTAACAAATATATAATTTTTTATCTAAATAATTCATATTACATCTACCATATACATGAGGAGGGGGAGAATTGTTTGTAACTTTTGTGAGGTGTGAGGGGAGTCACATTCACCGAGAAAAGAAAATGAACTAGTAGTGGGTGAGAGGAGAGAGAGAGAGTGGCAAACTAGTAAGCACATTTGATTTTTTTTCCTAACAATACAAAACTCAGTGCCATGGAAGCCAATTTCCATATATGCCTGACACAAATTTTTTGGAACTTGGTATCTGTAACACTGATTTTCAATTTGCAGTATCTTGGTAAATAAAATTTTTTGCTACAGCGTGTTGGTCAATTTGTCAATTTTTTCCTCTATTTTAATGATAACTGACGTGAATCCACCACTAATCTTTTTGCCAATAATTTGGTGTCTACATATCATTTTGTTCTTTCAATTACCTTTATTCTTAATCATACTGCGTTTCATGAGCTACTGCCAACTTTCTGCGGAGGGAAGGTTCCTCAAACAGATGATGCTTCTTTGAGTCAAATATTTGTCATTCTTGTCAAATTGTTGCGAATGTTGTCCCTCAGACATCACATGCTACAGAGATAGAGGTGCTTTGATCAATATGATCTTGATGCTCTGGATGTGCTTATTTATTTTACTTGTAGGAGGCTAGAGGACTTGATGCTGGCCCACGGCTGGTGCAAAAGTTAGTGGGATTTGGGGACAATAGGACATCAAAAATAGTAGCTAGGATTGCTGATGAAGAAGTTGCACATGTAGCAGTAGGTGTCTATTGGTTTGTTTATGTCTGTCAGAAGTTGGATTGCCCCCCTGGCTCAACTTTCAAAGGTTTTTGAAAGCCTGTTAAATCTCATTGCATCTGCTCACTTATGTCCAAATGGAAAGCTTACAAGCTTCAACACAATTCTCTACAACCATGCAGACTTGCTAAAGGAATATAATGTGGAACTGAAGGGTCCATTTAATTTTTCTGCTCGAGACAAGGCTGGAATTCCCCGTGATTGGTAAGAACCTGTTGACTTAGCTGAATCTCAAAGCCTATTCCAGATAATTGACTGCTTGCAATTTACTAATCCTCCTTGCTGATTCTTGATTTGTTTCTTGTGCTTGCCTCGTCTATTGTCTAGGTATGACCCCTCATCTTCTAGCAGTCTTGACGAGAGAGACGAAAATGACCAGAAAAAACAACTCTCTGCGGTAAGCTATTGAGGGTCTTGTGCAAGATTATTGGGCAGATTCAATCTACAAAAGATAAGTAGAAAATTTGTCTAAATGATAAGTAAATCAAGCCAATAATGAAGTGACATATAAATATACTAAAATTGGATTTCATTGAAAAATGTAAATATGAAGCTTAACAATCTCTTCGTGAGTGATTTGGTGTCTTTGTTTTTCTTGGGTATTTTGCCCATGAGTTTTCAAGAGTGTTGCTGTGAAGAGTTTGACCTCATGATTCCACTTCCACCCTTGGATTTTTATCTCGTCTAGAGATTTTTTTAGCATATCTTTAAACACAGAAAAATATCCAAAGGTAGAAGCCTTCTAACATCTCAAGCTGTTGATTTTTTTACACCGAGGCTGTTTTTTGAACAATTGCACTTTCTATAGTTTCAATTTTGGACATGGATGTGTTTAAATCCTCACCAACAATGAAGGGAAGTAAATGAAAGGAGAAGAGCCTTGCAAGCTGATCCACTCTAGAGGGCTCCACATCCCTGTCTCCTCTTCTCCCATTGCATCTCCATTTCAAGTGGGGATTTGAATTCAGATTTGGATGATCTCATGTGGTCAAACGGAAGTGTTAAATTTTTTTTTTTTTGAACTTACTAGTAGTTATGTCACATTTCTGATTTTTTTTTTTGAAATTCTTCCTTTAGAAAAAGAAGGGAAAATTAATCTCCATATGAATATCATCATTAGTACAAGATATAGAGTATAGGAAGCTGCTTGAAGTTATGTAAGAAGAAAAGAAGTAAATATTGAGCATATTTTTGTGCTAGCCTTTTAATTTGGAAACACTTTAATCTCTCTCCGTTAAAGAGAATTAAAATTATCCAATTTTAGTAGGTCTTTCACCAAAATGGTGAGTATGTGTGTGCTGTTGCAGGTCCGCGAGAGGCTGGCTTCCATTATTGATTTGGAAGGTGAGAATTTTAAGTTGACCAGGTGATGGATTGGAAGGTGCTTGAAGCATCCTTCCTTGATTTGAGGCCAATTCCAGCTCGCCACCCTTTGCTTTGGCACGCCCACGACCCGGCTTTAAGATTTATGCAAAGTGTTTTGGATTCTTTTAGAATTAAGACTTTTCTGTTTTTGTTCTTTCGGGGGCCATTGAGACTTTGGTTCTTATCCTTGCAGTATATATTCCGCGCGATTGCATCTTTTTATTTTATTTATTTATCTTTTATTTATTTATTTATTTATTTTTTGCCAAGAGAAGAAAAATAAGTATTGTAGTTTACTCTGGTTTTTTTTATAAGTTCTTTCTATCAATTTTATCAATACTAATATAAAAAAAATATAAGGAATAAAAATGTGTAGAATTTTAAATATGTTCATGTATAATAAATTTAAAAAATAATATCATATTATTTTTTTAAGGATAATTTTAAAAATATATTTTAAATATTATTTAAAAAATTGCATAATAATTTATAAATGAAAGTAAATAGACTTTTTATGAAATGCTTTATAAATGGAACCAAGGAGTATACATTAAAAAAGTATTCATGATCAATGGAATATATATTAAGTAAGAAACAATGTGGAGCTTTTAGCCTCCTAGTGCAAGGTTGGTTTATAATAGATGATTATGTCTATTCATCCATATGTATAAAAAAGATGATTATACTGTAATTGTAATATGAAAAAAATCCACACAAAAAAGACCATTTAATTTGATTTTTTCATTCAAAGCATGCAGTGGGATAATAATCAATAGCAAAAGCCATATTCAATATTAAAACGGAGATGTTCTTAAAGTCAGAAATTAGACGTGGCCTAATAATTTAGAAGAGAATAAGGGTCATAATTCTTTATCATTGAAAACGGAAAAGGAAAATGAAAGAGGTTCAAGCTTGCTTTGATCGGAAACTTCTTAGGAGCATGGGGTTTACTTTCATATGTAAAGCCAGAAAACGTGTCTTCTCTTCCTAATCATAACAGAGCAGAATTTCCCATACCTACTCCTTCATCTCTCTCTCTCTCGCTCTCTCGCTCCATTTCACACGCCAGAAGAACAAAGTTGCAGACTTGTGCAAACAGCTCAGAGAAAGACAATGTGTAGTGCAGACGGCGATTGCAGGCCTTTAGGGTTCCTTCTGGGTCTTCCCTTCGCCTTCCTCTCTCTTCTCCTTTCCGCCGTCGGCCTCGTCGTCTGGATCATCGGGTATCCTTCCTATCTTTTATCACCTGATTATCTTCGATTTCTCTGTGATACTTCAATTTGTAATTTTTCTGTGATGCTGTAATTTCAATCCAAATTAAATTGAAACAGCACGTGCATGCTTACCTGAGTACTTGGTTTTGATTGATTTGGATTTTGATATTTGCAGATTGTTGTTGACATGTATATGCCCTTGCTGCTTGTGCCTGACGGTGATAGTGGAGCTTGCTTTAGAGTTGGTGAAGGCTCCGTTACATGTAATGGAGTGGTTCACTTCTCAGATCCCTTGTTAAGATTTCTGTTTGTTTGAACCATGTCTGCTTTCTGATCATCCTCTTGTTCATATTTTTAGCGCTTTAAAGTTACTATTCATCTGTGGTTTCTCTGGAAAACTATTGCCAAATTCAATTAATTCCAGTAGTAAATTAGCAAATTGAGGATTTCCCCGTCGTGTTTTGTTTTTTGCCTGTTTATTGTGCATATGTCGTTGTTGATGACAGTGGAAACAAACCGCTATAGTTTCTGTAACACAGATCTAGAAGAACTTTCCGTTTGATCTTTGGATCACCAGTATAATGATGTGGTGTCTGCATCGAAGGGCAAAATTGAATATTATTGTGTATACTGTAGAGCAATGTTTTCAGAATCGAAACTGAACATTGAATTGAAAAAATCAACTATTGACAGTTTGTATGATTCAATCAGATCATTGGTTCAACTGACGTAATAATTAAATTAAAAAAAAAATTATATATATATATATATAATAATTTAAATATAAAAAATATTTATGAAATTGTTATTTAACTTGAAAAAATTAAATATTTTAAATTTATCATGATTTAATAAATCACATAATATAACATAATATTAAATTATTAAAAAAATTAATCTTGTTTTAAAAAAATTTGATAAAAAATAAAAAAAAAATTTTAACAATTTAATTTTTGAAAATCAGATTTAGTTTCAGGCTCGATTTTGATTGTCGGTCCGATCGTTGGTTCAAAATGACTCAACCCGACTCAATTTTTAAAACGGCTTTTTCTTTTGAACTAGACTGAAAATTAGATCGGTCGATGGTCAGACCGGTTCGACTGACCGCTCCGATTCGGTTTTAAAAACACTGTTATAAAGTCTAATTTTTTATAATAAAAAACAATTCTCTCTTTTATATATTCGATTGCACAGTACACGTGATTATGAGATGCTGATAACACGGATAAATAATGTTTCTATACCACTCAGTTGAGCTTGTACAGTGTATACTGAGGTAGAATATTGAGGAAATCGACATTAAAAAGCAAACAAATGAAAATCGTCGGAACATTGTATTATTTCTTGAAGACAATTATATTATCATCTATACAATGTGCTCTCTTCCTTAAAAAATATAAAATATTTTAATTAAATTTTATCTTTCAATAAAACAGTTATCTATTTTAAAATTAATCTTATTTTTTTATATTTATTTTTATTAAATATCCTATAATAAATATAAATTATTATTAATAAAGATATTTAAAAAAATAATGATTACACCTTGAAAGATTTAAAAATATTTTATATTTTTAAATATTCAACTCTTTAAAAAATATTTTATATTTTTAAATGAGAGGAGTATTTATCAATCATCACAAAACAATATCTAATACTAGTTCAATTCAAATTCATATCTTGAAAATTGGTTCAATGTATCTTGTCTGATTTTTATGAGTTTTATTGAAATGAGATCAGTTAAATACTTAAATTGATTCTAAATACGTGCTAAATATGGATAAATGAACAAGGAAAACTTATTGAAGTTTATTACTAGTTTTTTCAAAACAAAAGAAGGAAAGAAAGTAGGTGTGGAGATTTCTCTAACGAGGTTAGATTAGGCAGTGCATGTTTGGATTATACTGTAACTTCAGTTAGTATAGGTGAAACTGAGGTTAAGATGCAAAACACTAAAAAAAATTTGTTTGGATTAACATAATTTTTCAACCTCAATTAGCTGATAAACGCGCATTATTTATAAAGCCAACTGATCTGGCTTTTGAAGCTCAGCGTTCACGTTTGCCCGTTAAAGCATTAAATGCATTTTAAAATTTATTGCTTTTCTCTCTTGTCTTCTAGCTACCCAAGCTGCTCCTTGCTTCCTGTACATGTTGCTTTTACCCGTGAACACACTTCCAGATCTACTTCCTTCGGCCAGTCTTCTTCGGCCAGTCGTCTTCCCAATCTGCCTCAAAACACACTTCTAGATCTGCTTCCTTCAGCTAGTCGTCTGCTTTGTTTGCTTCCTTCAACCAGTCGTCAGCTTCGTCTGCTTCCTGCGGCCAGCGTCTGCTTCCTTCAACCAGTCGTGGATCTCCAGCTCTCTTCTATTAGTCTTTTTTTGTCGATCTTCAGCTTTCTACCGTGTCCTTGCGTCGAAGTGCTTCTTCTCCTTATTGCCTCTCGATCTCTGCAGTGTGAACCAGATCTGCACTTCGGCCAGTCGTCTACTTCGTCTGCTTCTTATCTCTAGATCTACTCCATAGCACTTGTCCTTGCCAAGTAAGGTCATTATTTTCGTCTCCTTTGTTGCCTTATTTCCTGTTGTGCTCTACTGTTCCTTCTTTGAAGACTTTTCTTCCTTGACCCGTCATGCTCTGCTGCTCTGGAAAGTGATGTGCTTGTTATTATCCCATGTCCATCCCCTGTTTGTTTATTTTAGAGCAGAGGAAGATATACGTGTACATTTGTTTCCTATCCTGCTTGTTATTTTCTTTACTTTCCATCCCTGTTCGTTCTGGAACTCAAGTTGCTGATGTTCATCTTCTTTTTCAATCCCATGCGATAATACGTGCGTGTAACATGAGTACAGATGCCCATAAGTGTATGTCTTCCCCTGTTCGGTTATTTATAATGCTGTTAAACACTCACATTGGAAGTAGGACGAAATATGACAGCTCCTTCAACATCCGGAGGGAACACACGTTTGCTAGGCTCTGGACATTTTGATTCTGAGCAATTTTCAGAACTTTCAAATCCCTTTTGTTAATTAATACCCGAGATTTTTCTTATTCAATCATAGGAAACACTAAAGTCAACCTGGATTTAGTTAGATCTTGATATCTTCTCTGCCTTTAAACTAGAGACTTTATTAGGTTATATATACCACATTGTTAAAATATCATTTCATGATTTAGCTATAGCCTTGTGGATCCTCTTCATTTTGTCAAAGCTAATTATTTAGCTCTTTTGATCATGTTTAGATTTAGTTTTTCCTTACCCCTTTGTGACCACAAATGCTATTCCCAAAGTATGTAGGTGGCTACATGTTTTATTTTTCTAGCCAGCCAGACTTGATTTTTGAGATGGGAATTTTCATTTAATCATGTATTTGATGGTCTTAATTTTTTTTCTTTTTGAGAGTAAGGTTGCGACCAGGTCACACAAGACTACAGAGTAAAGTATTTTCTTTTTTCAATTAATCTCAATCAATCTTCTCCAGCTCAGGAAAGAGGATTTGTAAATATAGCACGATTATTATCATTATCACTATCATGCTTCAATTCTTTTTGTGCAAGTTGCATTATTTTAAATTTTTGTTCTTTATTATATAAACTCCATGAATTTGAAAAATGCCAGACTGAAAATAGGAGATATATACTGATTTTGCATATATGTAGAGATATATATTGATTTTGCATGTTTGTGATGGCTAGCTAGTCTATACAACAATGAACAGTGATAAAGGAAAAGCTGTGTGGAATTCAACTTTAACAGAAATCTTCATTAAAGAATGCTTGGAACAAGTGTACAAGAAACAAAGGAAAGGAACTGCTTTCAACAAAAATGGGTGGCAGGCAATAATTGAGGGGTTTGAGGCAAAAACAGGAAAAAGGTATGAGCGAAAGCAATTGAAAAATAAGCTAGATAACATGAGGAAAGAATGGAACGTATGGCATAAGTTGTTTTCAAGTGAAACCGGCTTAGGATGGGACAGTGACAAGAATACTGTTCATGCTCCAGATGAGTGGTGGGAGCGAAAAATCTTGGTATGGATTAGTTGTTAAGTGTTTTTAGAATTAGAATTTAATTTGAGAATTTTAATTGTTGGTTATTTGAATGGTTGCAGGAAAATCCTCTTTATGAAAAATTTAGATATAAAGGTCTGAGATTTGCAAGGGAATTAACCTTGATATTCAAGGATGTCCTGGCAACTGGGGAGACACTTTTTATACCATCTGCTACCCAGACCCAAATAGAGGATGATGATGATGATGATGAGATGTGTACCGCCCTACTATTGACCTTCGAGAAGGCTCCGGTGATAGTGAAGAGGAGTTAAATTTATCTGACACCGCAGCACCTACGGGGGTCACCGATGAGTTGTTAGGCTTGAATGTCACCACAAATACTGGTAGAACTAGTGGTGACGGAAGTCAAGGCAAGAGAAAGAGGGTGGTAGGCGTTAGTGGGAGGAAAAAGCAAAAAGTTCCTGCCTCAATGAAAATAGCAGATGCGATGAGTGAAATGGCCAAGGATAATAGAGCTAGAACAGAGACAGTGAACAAGATTTTGGCAAATGACATAGGAGTTTCTGAGGTTGTGGCTCACCTAAATGGACTCCCAGAAGTTTTTGGTGATAAAGATTTACATTGGAGATGTGTCAATCTTGTTCTATACAAGCCTATGCGAGATGCTTACTGGCAACTTAAAGACCATCCTGATCACTTGGTCAATTGGTTGAAGCACCAAGTCTACCATCTACCAGATTTTATTTCAAAGAATACATCAAGATGAATTTTTATCTAGGCTTATGATGACTTGACTGGTGTTTATTTTGACTTAAAGACTACTTGTAGTTGCTTTTGGCTGACTTGTACCTCGCTATGCTTATGATGACTTGACTGGTGTTTATTTTGACTTAAAGACTGCTTGTAGTTTCTTTTGACTGGTTTGTAGTGAATATTTAACTCTTATCTAATGCTTATCTTATGCTTTATTTTTTATGTTGTTAAATGATATTTATATACTATGTATTTTATATTATATACAAATGATATTCATATACTATTTTACCTCAGGTTGAAAATTATGGAAGATTCAAATGAATATATGTTAGGTTGGAATGAAGGTTGGGATGTAGATGTGGCTCATCAACTACTTCCCTTGTTACAACAAGATATATCTGAGCAAGAAGAAATATGTCAATTAGTTGGTGAATATGTGATGCCATATGTGTGTAAAGAGCCACGAACAACTAGCAGGCAAACAGGGCAAATGTGGGTTAATGAGATTTTGCAAGGTCATCCTGATCGTTGTTATGAAATGTTTCGAATGGAAAAACATTTGTTTAGGCAACTATGTGCGACACTAGATGAGCTTGGTCTAAAGAAATCTAAAAAAATGGGAGTTGAAGAAATGGTTGGAATGTTTTTGAATACAATTGGACATGGAGTTGGTAATAGGATGATACAGGAACGATTTCAACATTCAGGGGAAACTGTCCATAGAAATTTTCATAAAGTATTAGCTGCCTGCCTTAACCTTTCCAAGGCAAACATAAAGCCACTTGATCCTTCATTTCAACGATGTCATTCAAAAATTCAAAATGATCCACGGTATTGGCCATTCTTTAAGGATGCTATAGGAGCAATTGATGGCACTCATGTGCCATGCGTGGTTAGTGTTGCTGATCAAATTAAATTTATTGGAAGAAAGGGATATGCAACACAGAATGTCATGGCTGTATGTGATTGGGACATGTGTTTTACTTTTGTCATTGCGGGATGGGAAGGTACGGCTCATGACGCCCGAGTATTTGATAATGCCATATCAACTCCTTCAATGCATTTTCCGCATCCACCTCCAGGTATATTTTATTAAAGTTACCATAATTATTATTGCATTAATTTAATGTTGGTCAATTTTACAAATCTTCCTTTTATTTAATAGGTAAATATTATTTGGTTGATTCTGGTTATCCAACACTAAATGGGTATCTTGGTCCATATCGTTGCGAACGTTATCACCTTCCAGACTTCAGGCGAGTTGCAGGATTTGCAAACAATAATGAGGTCTTCAATTATTATCATTCAAGTTTGAGATGCACTATAGAGAGAACATTTGGAGTATGGAAGAATAGGTTTGCAATTATACGAAAAATGCCCAAATTTAAATATAAAACACAAGTTCAAATTGTTTGTGCAACAATGGCAATACATAACTTTATTAGGAGAAATTCAATTACTGATGAACAATTCATTCAAGCTGAAGATGAAAGTGTAGATGTCCTTGAGGAAGATATCGATATTGGTGAGGCATCCTCGTCAAATCTACCTAGATCATCAAGACAGATGCAACATGTTCGTGATATAATTAGAGACCAGCTTGTAAATCATATCAATTGAACATTAATTTATGTTAGGTTTTTGTAATTGAATATTTGAGATATTTTACTTATTAGTTGTCATTTTAAATTTAATATTTTTACTTATTAGTTAGTCTAAAAATATAATCATGTTTATTTAAGATTTAATATTTAAGAAAAAAATTCATGCTTATTTTTATCATTAAACATTTCAACTGGCTTTTGAATCAAATTATCCAAACGAATTTTAGTTTATCTAACTGACTTTTAAAAATAAGGTATCCAAACATAAATCACGTTACATTAACTGACTTTTTTTCTAACCTTAGTTTGCTAACCTCAGTTGAATCTTAACCTCAGTTGTAAAATTTTTAATCCAAACACACCCTTAAACTCTGAAATGGACGCGTTTTTTCAACAAACGCGGCCTATAGAAATGCTGCACTGAAAACAACGCGTCAATGTATTCGTCAGTCAACGATCGTGTTTTCAATTGAAGCATGCCCACTTAGAACTGTCAGTTGAGCCTCCACTCTCCAAAATGACAGGGCTTTGGGTTTGGGCCGGAAAGCCCGTAAACATTTATTTTATTCGTTTTAATTTAAAATATTAATTATATTAGTACGCATGATAATAAAACTTTTAATTCTTTAAATTGACTCTTAAATTTTATTTTCATTAATTTAATTTTTTATATTTTTTTAAAATTATTATGAAATTTATTTAAATTTTAAAATAATTTAATATATAAAATATATTAAAAACTTGACATGTATATATAATTAAATGAGAACAAACTAAACCTCAAACTATTTTAACTTTCGAAAATACAATCTTTTACAACATGTTTTGTTATTTTATTTTTTAAAATTCAAGAGTTTTTTTTGCCTAAATAATTATATTCATTTTTATTTAGTACATAGCCAATATCAATATTTTGGCATTCACCTTAGAAAATTTTAACAGTGTAACCTATTTTTTAAACAATAAAAATTAAATTAATAATTAAAGTAAATTTGGAAAATTAAATTGATAAAAATTAAATATTAAAGACTAAATTAATAATTAAAATAAATTTAAAGGATTAAAAGTTATAGATTTTAAAGGTCTTTAATTAAATTTTTCCTTATAAACTCTGCAGTATAGATATAGATCTTGAAATAAAATATATAATTTTCTATTTACAATTTTAATTATGCTAATAAATCAAATAATTTTAAAAGTTAAAGGTATTTTTACCCTTAAACTATTCATTCAAAAATATCTGATATCCTAAACTTATATGTGATATAATTTTTTTTTAACTTTTAAAAATTGTACAATAAGCATTCCATCATTAAAAAAGTTAATTTTAACTATTAGTTAACTAAAAATTATAAAAAATAAAAAGATAAAACTTATAGAAAATGAGACATAAAATTGCAAATAAATATTTTATACAAAAATTAATATCAATCAAGTCCTTGGAACAATGGTCGGTATAAGAAATAATATTTGTAACCTATTATTTATATATAATTTAGGGGACATATAATTGATATTAATTTTTAATAGGGTATTTATCTATAATTTTAAGAGTCAATTTTTTTTGTAATTTTTATGTTATTTTTTCGTAATTTTTAAGTCAACTAACTACCTAAGTTAACTTTTGTAATGGCAAGTTATTTAATGTATAATTTTTCAAATGTTGAATGAAAAAATTACATTACATGAAAGTTTAGGATATGAGATATTTCTAAGCGAATAATTAAGAGACAAAAATATTCTCCAATTCAAATTTTAATCATTTTTTTGTAATGTTAACAATTTCAATCAAATGATTTTAACCACTTATAAAATCACACAAATTCTTTCATCTAAAAATCACTTATTTTTTCAAGCCTGACTTAATTCAGAGGGCTATACTCTCACAGCCACACATGACATGGCCACCTTTAGGTACCTCTAGTAAAACTGGCAGGCCAAGTCATATGAATCCCATGTGATTTGATGAAAATAGTGAAAATGTATGGAACATCGTACATGAATTGAAGATGGAAGCAATGTGGCGAATGAAAGACGAATTGATATTGAAAATTTCACAAGAAATAAAAAGGTCCGACAATTTCAGTTATCGCATTTTCAAAATATGAAAATATTATTTGCATAAAAAGACAACTAATTTAGGATTTGATAACCTTATAAAACTCTCCAAACTCCCTTCACAATTATTATGCCACTCTCTTTTACTAATTCTCTAAAATTCTCGAACTCAATTTTGTCATCACTATCCCAACATCCTTAAAATCCTCACCCCTTTCATCTCTCCAACGTCCAATTTTGAAAAAAAAGAAAAAAGAAAAATAATGATTCTATAAGTTAGAAAATGAAAAATACACTTTTCCCTCGCTTGGGGAGAGAATTCTAATTATTTTTGTTAGAAAAGTGGTCCACAATTAAGATAAACAGAAAATGTAGGGTTTGTTTTATATTTTCAACCTGATCGATCAGTGCACGGAATCCAAGCCACAAGTTGGGGGAATAAATAATAATGCATGGTGTGTGTACACACACACACACACATCTCACAATGATATTGTGCGTGTGCTCCCAAGATTTGAAACATTGCTCCTAACACATTCGAACGTGCAAAATTCCCTCAGTTGCTCTCTAGTTTTTCTTTATTATTATCCTCTAGAATTAATCGACTCAGATGTGCTGGTACGTATATGTTCAGAGTCAAGACCCTAAACCAACTTGTATTAAAAATTAATTCTAAGGATATAGTTTGTATTTTCAGTTTTAGTTCAATCTTTATTTAAAAAAAATTAGAGAGACAAGCATCAATAACTCAAGGTTACAGGAAGGATTGAATCCGTGACATTCTACTAAAACTTACACGTCACTAAGTTATGTACAAAGCCATTTTCAATCGTTGTAATTTGTATGTTGCTGCTTATTAGTAACACTTTTGCGGCCCAAATTCAAGCTAAATAAATGAGCAGATGAATGCTACAACAATGAATTATTTCACCATTAAAAGCTTGTTTCATTTGTAGTTTTAGTAATTTGGTCAGATTTTGAGTCGCCTATTGAAATTAAACTAATATTGACATCATAAGAAACAATTTCATATAAACATCTCATGGACATTACATGAACATCTTCCCTGATCTTTTGCAGTTGTGGAGAAGCATGATTTTATGGTAGGAACATGTTATTTTAATGTTTTCTTGCAGATACCAATTTGACTAAAACGGATATGCCAGTTAATTCCAATCCCTCCCCCCTCTATATTCCTTACTATAGTAATCACACATGCAAAAACAATGCAAATCGAAATTGCATATTGGATATGGAATTCCACTCTCTCTAGCGCACCGCCTGTATCATCATAGCATCATCAACGTAGGAAGTAGTGGAAGGCACAGAGATTATGAAGCTCGCTAGATTCTCAAGCTGTCGTGGTGTAGCATTCGAGATCAATCCTAATAGAACCAACCCTTTGCAATAATAGGGTCATCCTCTTCACCACCACCACCACCACCATTATCATCACTGCCAAAGCAAGATAGAACGGGAGCTAACTGGATATGGCTTCCATGGAGTCGTAACAGTTCTTTCAAGATATTCCCTCGGTCTCACCACTCGGCTAGCCCAAGTAGGAGCCGAGCCAGCAGCCACTTCTGTGACATTGACATGGACGAAGCAGGCGGGGATGTTGAAGTAGAGTTCTTAGCAGAAATTGAGGATTTAGAGACACCAGAGATGGTCAAGGTTGCACCACCAAAGAATGCGAAACTTCAAGGTTGTCAGTGATTCTGCTTGATCAAGGCTTCACGGTGTACAAGATCTTATTTTTGGTTTGTTTGAGCTTGAACATGGTTGCTTTGGCTCTTGCAGCTTCAGGGCATCTCCAATATGGGAAAGACACAGCAACACTGTTCTCCATTGGGAACGTTTTAGCTCTAACGTTGTGCAGAAGCGAGGCAGCACTAAGATTCATCTTCTGGTTTGCTGTGAAAACTCTCGGTAGGCCAAGTGTTCCTCTCTCAAGATCAAAACTTCAATCACTTCCTTTCTTCAAAGCCTCGGAGGAATGCACAGTGGATGTGGGGTTTCTTCTATAGCTTGGCTTGTCTATTCTCTTGTCCTTACAATCAAAAACAAAAAACTAACTTCGCCAGAGATTATTGGATTAGCATTTGGGATTCTCACTCTAATTTCTCTTTCTTCCCTAGCCGCCTTTCCTGTCATCCGCCATCTTCATCACAACTTCTTCGAGCGAACACATCGTTTCGCAGGGTGGATGGCTCTGATTCTTCTCTGGTTCTTCATCTTCCTCTTATAAGCTATGACCCTAGTTCAAAAACCTACAATGCAACCATCTCTATGTTAATAAAGAGGCAAGAGTTTTGGTTCACCGTAGCCATAACCATCCTGATCATCACTCCTTGGCTAACTGTAAGAAAAGTTCAAGTCAAGTGTCAGCAGCATCTAGCCATGCTTCAGTTATAAAATTTGATGGTGGGGTTAAACCAGGATTACTTGGAAGAATCAGCCCATCGCCATTATCAGAATGGCACGCCTTTGGGATCATTTCAGATGGGGAAAAGGAACACATAATGCTAGCTGGTGCAGTTGGGATTACACCAAGTCTTTAATCTGTAACCCACCAAGCCACCTATGGGTTCGAACCATGCACTTCGTTGGCTTGCCTTATCTGATAAATCTGTACCAGAGGGTGGTTTTGGTGGCCACTGGTTCAGGGTTTGTGTGTTCCTGTCATTTCTGCTGCAACCATGCCCTGCAAACGTTTTTCTAGTGTGGGTGGCTAAGGATATTGAGATGAACTTTGGGAAGGAGATTATTGAGTTCTTGGGAGATATTCGAAAGAGAAGATGATTGTTCATGACACTGCAATTAGTGGGAGGCCGAATGTTGGAGAGATGAGTGTGGATGCTGCAATTAGGTGGGATGCTGAAGTGGTCATTGTTACAAGCAATCCCGAAGGAAGTAGAGACGTTGTTAGAGCTTGTAAGAAGGGCTGGATCCCTGCTTTTGGGCCTATTTGGGATTCTTGAAGGATACTCAAGTCATAAAGGGAGTTAAGGCGAGAATATATATATATATATATATTCTTTATTATTAGCCATACCCTGTTCAATAGATATATATATATATATATCATGTACTACTATATTCATTCACTCCCTCTGTTTAAATTGAACAGGTGTGGCCGATAATAAGGAATTCTTATTGGTTATAGCAATTTTGTAGAATTGAAGAAGCCTTTGATAAATATATATCATACTAATTGCTTCATTATTGGTTCATTTGGTACGAATTATAGTAAATACTAAGTGAATAGTACATTGATTTATTTAATATTGTATTGAACATAAGAGAAAGAGAAAACGCTACCCATATTCATATTTGTATGCTACACTCGGATCGTATAAAATCTTCAAGTTATTTGCCCAATGAAAAATGTGCCACCTGATTTTTTTTTTATCTTAAATGTGAATTTTTTACATCACCGATAATTTTATCTTTGGCTTGAAATGGTGTTAGAAATATAATGATAAATAAACAAGCTCAGTTTATTAAGAATAAAACATATTATACACACTGACATGGTTCTTAATATGACATGATTAGAACACTCATGATCCTAGCTTATGCAATTGCAATTGCACCGACTGGCAAGTGGTTCCTTTCCCACTAATGACTAATGCAATTGCTTCAGCATGATCTATGTATTACATTACAATTACATCACCAACCCAAGACACCAAAAACATAGTTATAAATTTGCACCCACACAATTTTTTAGGGACGACAAGCGGAGTTTACAAATCGGACATTCTGGAATCGCCATAAGCGACTTTTATTTATTTACAGAATTCACGAAACAAAACGCCAAAACATCAACACACTGAACATGTCTGTCTATCGACTCCATAAAACCTCAGGTTTTCCTGGTTTCAAAGTCTCTCTTCTAGGCACTTCATAAGTCAACCCTCCTTGGTTGCCATGATCAAATCTGATCCAATGTTCTGTTTCGAGCCTGATTCTATTTCATCATCATCTCCCACAACCATGGTTTTGGTTGTCTGTGCTATTTCTGTTATGGTTTCTCCAATAGCATCGATAAAGCCACTTCCTGCTTGACCTTTCTGAACTTGTTCTGAGGCTCTCTCTGCTGGTCTGATCATTGTCTGTCCGATTTCACCTACAGTTTCACCTACTGCTCCTATCACCTCGCTTCCTCCTTGTGCAGCTGCATCTAATGGCTTCTTCATTGTCTGCGCAAAATCTCCCACTGCTTCTTTAGTGGATTGGGCATATTGGCCTATAGTTTCGCCAATCCCACCACCTTCCTGAAAGCTTCCAGTGATGTTTTGGAACATGCCTCCTCCTTTTTGACCTTGTTCTTGTCCAGATGATGGCCTCCGCTCAGTTTCCTCAAGTGAAACCGTCATAAGAAAGTCTCAGTTTTCAGCAGCGTTATCATAGTACACTTTTCAATAAAATCACAGCACATTCACTGGAGATTAAACTCAACTCTATTCAAGTCAGGGTTGCAAAAATATTTTCAAGTATGGAACCTAAATAAAAAGTTAAAGAACTTAAGCTTTTAACGTCATGTTCTTCATAATCTAAAAAGCAAAATATTAGAAACAAATGCTCATAAATTCCTTCTCTTTTCCCTCAGACTTGACATGACACTAACTTGTACTCCTTTCATGGGAAAGGAAAAATCAATTAGAATCTATTTTTACAAAAACACAAACAAAAAATACTCTTCAAATATCCTAAAATTAGAACATATTTCCAACAGAATTTTCAATTCCGAAATGTTATCACCATTTAAGAAACAAGGATTGCATGTGAATCTGGAGCTGTGTGCTCAAGCATGATGCATAATGAATATATGAATTAGAAGCAGAAGGCCTGTTGGCCTAATGCCACCTTAGCCACCCCCAAATGTGAGGGGTGGCAGTTTCGAATGGGGGAAGCTTTCCTTTGGGAGTGTTGTGTGTGAATTAAGCCAATATATATATATAAGATATATGAATTAGAACTGCGATTAAGAGAATAAAAACCTGTGGTTGAGACGCTTTTTAGTTTCGTAATCCTTCTCTGCCTCCTCCTTCTTCCTCGCAGTATAATCCTTAGCAGTCTCCCCAGCTCTAGCAGCTAACCCTTTGACAGCACCTAATGACTTGGATGCAAGCTCACTGGCCTTATTAGCAGCATACCCCGCCGTTCCCTGAACAATATTCGCCGCCGCTTTTGTCCCTTCCACAGTCTTCTCCGTCGAATAATGCGCCGCCGTCCACCCTGCCACAGTCGCCTTGTCCTTCAGATCAGCCGCCAGTTTTCCAGCATATTCAGCAGCAGTCTTGCCAGTCTCCAGAGTGACATCCTTAGCCCGACCAGCTTTCTCTCCCAACATATTGAGTAGTAGTGCTACCTGCAGATTTCGCCTTCTCTGCTGCTTGAGAGGTGTAATCTGCAGCCGTCTGAGTGGCGCTTGAGATGGTGTCTTTTGCAGAAGCATAACCTTGTTGGCCTTTCTCTAATGTCACGTCCTTAGCTTGAGCAGCCTTCTTGCTGCTTGAGAGGTGTAATCTGAAGCCGTCTGAGTGGCGCTTGAGATGGTATCTTTTGCAGTAGCATAGCCTTGTTGGCCTTTCTCTAGTGTGTAGTCTTTTGGCTTGAGCAGCTTTTTCCATTGCTATGTCCTTGGCCTGTGCAGCTTTCTCCTGAGTTGTTTGGGTTGTAGAACCGACTGTCTCATTAGCTGCCTGCTTTGCTCTTTCATACCGCTCCTGTGCTGCTCTCATAGCTTCCATTGTGTTCTCTTGGACTTGGCCTCTGTATTTGGAAATGTCTTCCAAGGTAGATGTGATTCTTTCTCCTGATCACCACCTCTTCCTCTGTTTTCTTCTCGTCTTGCTCTCTCTGTCGCTGATTCTAATCCTCTTGCGTCCCTTCCATCTTCTTCCTTCTCGCCTCCTTCGAATGTGCACGTTATAACAGCAGTAGGACCTTGAGTTTCAACTCCAACCCTGCCTTTAACTTCTCCTCCGCTCTCTGTGCCTCTCGTCCCCAGTTTCTCTTCTCTGATTCTAGCTAGCCTCCCCTGTTTTCCCAGCTTCTTCCCTCTTCTGCTTCAACCTGCCCTTTGTTCCCTCTTCTTCCTTTCTCCCGCTTCAACTTGCCCTCTGTTTTCTCTTGCCTGTTTCTCCACACCGCTTTGCGTTGGTCCGCCCGTATTCACTACTCTGGATCGACTCTCGGGTTCAGATTGATCTCTCCCTCTAGCTCTCCAGCCGAGCCCTTGTTCGCTTCAGCTTCCCTTCGAACTGGCCCACATTTGAAAAGGGCGCGGTATTCCCGACTTTAGCGGCATAAGACTCTTTCTTCTCCCCCTTTCTCCCTTCACCTTATCAGCAAGAGATTCGAAATGAGGCCCCAATTCATGAGTCTCCCTGGCTTTCCCAGTCCCGCCAATATCCCCAATGGCTCTCCCGCCATGCTCCTTCCTGTACTCCCCACCGGTAACTCCTGAATACTCCCTTGCGGGTATCCGATCCTTCCTTGACCTGTTCAGCGAGATGCTCGAAGTGGGTGGTCATCTTGGGGACTCGATCCTTCTCAATGTGAACCTCCCTCTCGGTAGTCGTGTTCTCCCTGCGAGACACCTGTTCCGACGCCATTGTTTGTCGTCAACTTCTTCTGTACAAGCGATCGCTTTATGTTCGATGATATGCTTGTCCGAGATGAGACACACAGAGAAACCGGAATGAGCGGGATATAAAAGGGGAAGTGAGCATGGCGGTCGGGAAGGAGGTGGCTGGTGGATGGGTATGCATGAGAGAGGACATGTGGGGGGAGAGGTGGCGCTGGTGCCACGTGGATGGGGTGGTGATAACCATTTGGGTGACTCAGCTTTGAATTCGCAGAGAGCAAAGAGGCGAAGATGAGGATCAATATGGCAATGTTCGAAGGCTTCGTGAAGAAGACACGTGGAAGCTTTGAACGAGTAACGAATGACTCGTTCAAAGCTTTGAACGAGGGGGCGAGGGGAGAGACATCTGGCCTCTGTTTTCTGGGTTTACATAAATTGGTGGCCTATCCAAAAATTGGATTTGATTCTCGAGTTGTGGAACTCACAGCACGTTTATAGTATAATTTTGAATATCAGACCAAAAAAAAATTTGAATAACTTTGACTTAAATCTGATTTTAAAATGTTTTTAAAAAAAGATATTTATGTTTAGGCTTGAGTTCTGTAAGTTGTTATAATTATAGGAATAACCCAAATTATCAGTTACAGACCCTGAACCAATCAACTTTAGTTTAGTGTTAATCGGTCTCGGTTTAAAAATCGATTTCATATGCAATTTAGAATCAATTTATTAAATTGAAGCAAAAATATTGCCCTTTCAATATCTTAAGTAATTTATTTTAATTTCTGTTTCAATTTAATGCATTGATTTTAAACTTTGGTCATATCTATTCTTTTCCAATATTTCATTAAAGACGATTTTACAACAATTTAGACCACCTGAGGACTAGAAAGAAGTCATAGAACTAAAGTAAAACAATAAATACATTTGAATTATGAGTATATAAAAGTGAAAATTGTATCATTTACAAGTCTTAAGCACTACTTTGACTTTTATTCACAACTTCAACTCAGTCTTGCAATATAAACTAGTAGTTTTAGACTGTGGTTAGAATTTGAATTGAAAAATATTGATTATAAAACAATGATTAACAGAACGTGATGATATTTAGATAATATTTTTAAAATTGGTTTTAATAAAATTAAAGATATTTGGATAATTTTTTTAATACTAATTTTGAATATATAAATTACAGGCATTCATTTTATCGTATATATTATATTGAAAAAATTAATCTATGTGAAAAAACAAATCAATCTGTCTAATTTGGGATAAATTCAAAAAAATAAAAGGATCAGACTTTTTATATATGATAAATAATAAAAAATGGATTGGGTCATTACTTGCATTGGGTAGGAAAAAAATAATAAAAAAATGCAAAGAAACTCTCTCTCTCACACTCCGTG
>NW_026556703.1:0-32619 GCF_029017545.1 Prosopis cineraria
ATAAGCAGATGCAAGTCAAATGTTCAAAACGTTTCAAGTGAAAATATCAAAGTCGCTTGCTTCTTTAGATCACATTGTGCACAATAACCAGTGATGTATTGCTAAAGTTCTAGTTGTCCGGCATACTGCAGTAAAATAAGCATCAATTCATTGCCGCATTCATTGGCCAAATAAAAAAGACTGCCAGTCTAGCATACAGAAAGGTCAAATAGGAACTGAAAAAAAATCTCAGTTAAACATCTAGGATGATAGCAAACGTAGAGTTGCCAGGATGAGAATTTGGTTCCACATCCCCAAAGCTATAGGTCCATTACCTTTGTTGCAAGTGCTGAATCAGCAACCAGCCATATCAAGACAGATTTAAAAATCATAACAAGCAGTAATTTTAGCTCGTGATGCAACAAACAAATATCAACAAAAATTAATCTTTTAGGGGCAACTTCAGTGTCATTTATTTAGAAAGATATCACTTACACAACAATAGCACCAATAGGGTCTATCCAATCATCAAAATAATTAGCCAGAAGTGCAGCAATAAGGCCAATCACGTTAGTAATCACATCAAAAAAGTGATCCTGGGCATAAGCTTTGACAATTTCGTTACGGAAGGTGCGGCAATAAACCATCAGTAGGAATTTCACCAGCGTGCCTGAAAGCATTATTCCCACAACCCATTGCTCTTGCTCTCTAGTCAAATTGAATTCACTTTCCTGTAACAGTCATTGGCAAGAGCCGTCCAGAGATTGAGTTGCAGGTACTTGAAAAAATAACATATAATGTTTGTTCACTAATGGGAGTGAGAAATTTGACTAAATTTGAGTAAGAACTCACGTCTGACATTAGAGCACGCACGGACTCCAAAATTATCTGAAGTCCCAAAGTTGCCATGACAGACGCAAAAACAAGAATTCCCTGGAGCGCAAATTTTGAAATCAAAATGTTAGCCCCGAGTTACTGCTGTAATGAATCATACTACCATGAACATTCAAAATATCAAAATTCACTAGATAATTGAGACATGCAACATGAGCAAACACTATGCATAAACTTAAATCAAGAGTCCAAATAGTAAAACAATTCAAGAAACCAGAGAATCCAAAGTTGACACAATTCTTTCAATATAAAATTTATGAACAACAAGTTTATTCTCACAAGCAGTAGAGGAACCTCAGAAGAAATAATGCCATATGCTGCACTAATAAGAAATTTATACATAGCCATTAGATAAAGAGGTAAGAGAAAGTGGAAAAAATGTGAATAAAACCTCGCTCTGCGATTGAATTATAAAATTAGTAAACTATCATAAGCAAATCAATAATGGTCAAGGCAACAAAATGCAGAAATCATGCTATCATAGCACGCCTCAATTATCCAAGGTTATGCTTGTATTGTGTAACCTAATGCAAGAAGGAAATAAAAAAGTTTCTGACCAAATAACCTTGAAATATGTGAATTATGAAAGTAACAAAGCCCTTCAGAATGTAAAAATGTCATTCAGAATTCGCAAGGTTGCATGAAATTGATTGGCACAGAAAGACGAACCTTCAAATAAAAGTATAAAAGAGAATAAATAAAATAAGAGGAAATGCTTAAGGGGACTAACCAATGGTTGCATCCGCTTCTTTCCAATAGGGTACTGATATGGGTTAGGTGTTTGCATGGAAAATGCAGTGAACCAGAGAATGAATCCAGAAAGTAAGTCGAGAAGTGAATCCAAGGTGGATGCAATGATGGCTAGAGACCCACTTTTGATGCATGCTAAAACTTTGGCAGCAAAAAGAACCATGTTTGCTATATTGGATAATCTTATGGCAAACGTCTCACTTCTTGCCAATGTTCTTGGTCCTCCTGTAGAGAACAAAGGATGTTTAGTAAAGTGATTTGATTATCATTTATCAATCTAAAACCCAATGATGATTCAGGGCATGATGAAAAAGAAACCTTTGACATTCCAGGAATAAACCCACGCTCTGCTAAGGCATCCATTTCGTTAAACCCCTCTAGAACTTCGACCTGATGCTGATAGTACTCAGCTACATTATCTTCTGGTCCTGGACCTGAACCTGAAGCATGAGAAGCAAAATTTAAGACGTTGAATCATTCAATACACCCAAAAAAAAAAAGACAAATAAATCATTTGTTTCATGGAAATATTACCACCACTAAAAGAATATTCCTATAGCAACACATAACGCACGCAATACATTTCATATCATCCCCAACCCCCCACACGAACGTGGGGAAGGAAGACTAAACTTCTGGAAAACTCAACACCTGCACATTTATTGAGGGGGAAGGTCAAATATAAGTTGATAACTTGTGCTTGCAACTTCTGAGAAGCCCAGATTCATGAATGCATCACAAGCCTCAAGTTTTATTGGGTGATAGAGTTTGACAGTGTGGCCCAAAACAAAAAATAAAACAGTCCAGAAATTTGAAAACACGTAAAGGTGAGATAACAACAGACAGAGTGATGACCAAACATTTGATCACACCTTTTTGTGAGTTCAACTTCAAGTGAAGTTATGAAACTAAACTAAACAGCCGATCAGCCAAGAACTGCATGCGCCAAGTCTATCTATGTAACTAATCCAAAGTAGACATGGAAACTCAAATATAAAAGGCCACTTAGCCCAAAAGGCACTAATTTACAACCCAAAGCATTTCTCCCCTAGAGCATGTAAAACCCAGAAGTCTAGCAGCCAGTCATCTCGACTTCTATCATTCAAAACACAGAAAGAGCAACATGTCCAGGACGTACGCATGAAATATCACACTTCATCCACACACCACGCTAGCCAGTTTACATACACATATTAAAACAGCGCAGCTCAAAATTTACGGACATCCAAAATATATGCCTACCCTCTTGCCAAATACAAATTACTTAGAACAATGAAGACAGACCTCCTTTAGCCAGCCCAGTGGAAGCTATTAAGAATAATAGAGAAAAAGGCAGGCTAGCAGTATAGAGAACAAGCAACACGAGCAGAAAAGCCTAAGGTTGGAATGATCTCTCAATTCCGCATTGAAAGAAAAAGAATACAAAATGATCACAATTTCACAGCTGCTAATCAACTACAGCCGTTGGTTAAAAGGTGACTAGCAATCTGCAGATTCCCCATTAATTATAAAGAAACCGCCCCCTAAAATTATGAAAAGATGTTATTGGTAGCTATAACTTGACGAAAGTAGAATGAGACAGATATAGCGGGGAGGACATATTCTGCTTACCCCAAAACCAAGGCAGTCGTGGAGGCTACGTGGAGGCTTCTTCTCCTTGTGCTCCGAAGATAACTGGAAACCGTCAAAGTTCAACCGCCAGGACTGATCACCATTGTTGCTCGGTCCCAGCAAAGATAGCTCCTCGTCATTCTGAAGCGCCGGCGTCTCCACCATTTTCCGGTCACTGGAGAGTAAACCCAAACAGTCACTAGACTCGGCGAGCAGCACCGGATCGTCAGATGAATGGGAGAGAATTTGAAGAACAGATTAATGGAGGCGAATGATTGGGGTAGGTGGTGAATCGTGTTAAGGTGATATATAATCGGGAGATTTTCGAACGAGTATGTGGGAAACGTGTAAAGAGGGGAGGGAAATGTGGATCCGAACGCGCGTCAATGCACGCTCTGAGAGCGTGATTCAGCCTTGGCAACAGATTCTGGGCCGAAATAATGAGATGACGCTTTAATCGAATCTCTTCAAAATATAATGTAAACTTCTTTTATCATAATGTTGGCCAAAAATCTTCTTTTGTAATTATAGACACCCACCTCACCATGGTCTAATACTACGAGAAATATACTAAACTCAAGTCCCTTTCAAGATCTCTTTTTACCAAATCTAATCTTTGACGCCAGAAAATTATATAGAATTTTTTAATATCATCAAAATATAATAAAATAATCATATAATTCATTATTTATAAAATTTTATGTTGATTGATTATGTTGATATTAATTTTAAAAAATTACTATAAATTTGATTGTGTTCATTGATATAAAAATAATACAATATAAGATATTAAGCTTCTGAATTATTTTACCAATTTAATTTAATTTTATTAAATATGTGAATATTTCAATCCATATATTTAATTCTTTATACTTATTTTAGTAAAGATATACATTTTATTTTTTGAAAAACATAATTTTTAACTCTTACACTTTGCTTGTATTTTATTATAAATTCCTTCACTTTTTTCATTATTCTAAATTCATACACTTTTGTTTTTCAATAAAGGACCTAAAACATCAAAAAATAAAAATATAAGAACCTAAAATATTGAAAAGAGTTGCAAGAACCTATAATAAAATACGAATAAAGTATAAGAATCTAAAATTATATTTTTTTTATTTTTTTAATATGTTGAGGGAGACCAGTGCTGTCTATCGAAGGAAAATATCCTCATCTTATACTTAAAAAATAGATGAAGTTGCCAATAAAGGTTGGCCCAATAAGAATTCAATCTATAACTCATAAAATTATGAGATTAAATCTCACTATAAGGAACTTGTTAGTGGATAATTTACAAATATATCTATAAGCATTTTTTTTTAAATTTGAAAGCACATTATAATCTTGATGAGCTATTGAAATTTAACTCACCTATTTAAAAAAAATTGAAGCTCAAGGTTATTATTAATTGTACTGTACTTCCTTCATGTCTATATATATATATATATATAAATAAGAGAAAACAATTCCATCGCACAATTTAAAAAATTGGTTGACAACAATAATTATATTTAAAAATAAAAAACTAAACTAAAATGCCTATGTATTTAATGAAAACAAGTTTGCATGAATTATTTGTCATGAATGAAAATTAGGAATTTTATAAAAAATAATTTAAAATTATAATAAATATTTATTAAAATATATGATTTTACTTATAAAAATAAAATAATAAATAACAGGAGAGAGTGTACTGTTAATATTGACAAAGAAAGAAAGAAAAAGGATGGCCAGACATGTAATGAACGCGAAAGGAAAGTGGGCACGTGAATCGTGACGGTTCCTGATTGGCAAGCGGCCCTCGCTGCTTTGATCCATCAGCCAATGGCTTCATGAAACATGGTGTGTTTAGGTGAACACGCCTCTACAAAGGATGGTCGCTTCCATTCAGTTAGGATAATGTTGTCCTTCTCCTTCCCGCTCACTGTCACGGACACGCGGAACGCTCATCCGATACATCAGAAAAACCCATCAAAATGAGAATTCCCAAAAAAATGAAATATAAAGTCATCAACAATGCTCTCTCATTCCGTATTCTTAATTAAATTTTATTTTTTAATAAAATAATTACTTATTTTTAATTAATTTTATTTATTTATATTTACTTTTATTAAACATCGTACAATGAATATAACGTTATTATCAATAAAAGTATTTTAAAAAAAAGATAATAATTATATCTCAAAAGATGAAAATGCTTTATATTTTTAACGGAAAAAATACACTATAATATAAAATAAACTGATCCTCTTTAATTTTTTTTTTGATTTGTCAAATAAATTGTTCAACCATTGAGCCATTGATGTTTTTTAATATTACAAAATAAATTAAAGTATACTCTTTCCATTTAATATTATAAAACATTTTTAATATTATAAATCATTAATCATTAATTTGGGGCGGGAAAATTGCAGTTTCAATAACAAGAATTACGGCGGGCGCTTCATTTTATCCACACTCCAGAGATAATTACGTATCCACTACTTTATCCTCTCATTCTATCTCATAAACTCTTTATTTTGGGTTTTATCTCTCTTCCTTACCATCTTATATGGTTATGGGAGGATACTAGGCTTTTATTGTCTCTTTGTTACGGTAAACATTGTGTAATTTCTTTCTTTTAATTTTAATTTTTTATCAAAAAAATAACAAATGCTCCATTTGTTAAAAATATAAAAATTTTTAATATTTTAAGATATAATTAATATATTTTTAAAAAATCTTTAATAAATAAATTATTTTATATTTATTTTTAAATGGAACATCATGTTTCATACACGTAAATATAGAAAGATAATATTAGTTTAGAGATAGTCAACTACTTTATTGAAAATAAGACTTAACTAAAAATATCTCATATTTTTAATAAAGGGAGTATACAATACTACTCTCACTGTCTCAAATTGTAGGACACTTTTAAAGAAATTTATTCATCTCAAAATATAAGACACTTTGAGTAGGTTAAAATTTTATTAAATACACCAATTTTAATATTACCCTTTTTCTCTCTATAATTAATTTTTATCCATTCTCTTTTTAATGTATTAAATGATGAATATTTTAAAAGTTTATATTTTTATTTTGAAAAGATAAAATTGTTAAGTGTATTTAATGAAGCTTGTTAGTATGTAAAATTTTATCTAAAAGTGTCTTATAATATAAGATGGAGGGAGTATTAAACAATAGCTTTGCTCTTAGTTACTATTAATAACTGCAAGTTCTAAATTAACAACTGCTCTCTACAAATTAAGTCAATTTTCAAGATTTGAGTTATTATCCATGAGTAACATAGAATTAAATAACAAATATATATAAAAAATTAACAACTTTTATTTTAATTTATTAACAACTTCAACTTTAAAATAACGACCGCTTTCCACAAAGTCAAATTCAAGATTCCAGTCATTATCTATGAGTATTTTCAAATTAAATAAAAAAATAATACTAATTAAAAGCAAAGCAAACATCTATACCTTATTATTAATGGCAATATTAATTTATTTACATCAATGTTATTGATATTGGCAGTATCAATTCATCTACAAAACCCATGAAAAAATATGTTGCTCGAAAGTTACAAATAATGTGATCGATCATAAGTATCATTGCAATGTATGCAATTGTATGACACTCCAATTGTTATCATCATCATTATCATTATTATTATCATGGAATACAGAATCTCTCATGTACCTACAGTATCTCTAAGAAGGCGTGCTGTTTACTGGGTGAGAATAGTAGAGCTTACTTTTGAGTCACGTGTAGATGCATAAAGAGCTAAAAGCTGCTCTGGTTTATGAAACGGGTGCAATTAATAGCTAGGCCCAAAATCTTCAACAAAGTGTTTAAAAAATAAATTAAAAATATTGAGTCAGATTCAAAAATTTTAATTATAAATAAATATTTAAATATTAAATATACTTTTTAAATCATAATAAAAAAATTTATTTGTAATCATTTAAATTGATATTTATAACTTATTTTGTAAAAAAATTTATGAAGAACACAATCATTAGGGAGAATCACACTGCAAGCCTTGAAAGGATAAAAAATTGCACTTTAAGCCTAACAAATTATGATAATGCATTACAAATTTAATGGCTTTTGTTGTAATGTTTTTAAGAGTGAAAGTACAATTTTTTTCTTATATGATTTGCAAGCTTAGAACTTGCCTAAAACCCTCATCCACGAAGCACAACATAATGTTAATGTGTATTCATTTAATTTGTAAATTAATTAAAATATATAAGTCACATAGAACATGTACAACACAAGGTTCATAAGTACGCAACATGATATTCATGCATTCTCAGCACAATATTTATGAATTTTTAATTCAATGTCCATGTGTGTCTAATTGATCAATATGTTTAATAAAATATATAAGTTATGCAAATAATGTATATCACAATATCTATAGATGCATAGCACGATATTTATGCATTCTTGACTGAATATCCATGCTTGTCAAATTAATCAATAAGTTTAATAAAATGTACAAGTTAAGCATGTAATGTACAACACAATGTCCATAAATGCATGATACAACATTCATAAATTCTCAATACAATATTCATGTATGTTCAGTTAATTTGTAGGTTAATTAAAATAGTTATGCACAATATGCACAACACAATGTTCATGAGTATACAACACGATGTTCATGTATTCTCAACACGATGTTTATGAATCCTCAACACAATATTTATATGTATTCAGTTGATTAGTAAGTTTAAAAAATGTACAAGTTATACAGGCAATGTACAATATAATGTCTAATCTATAGATGCATAAAATGATGTTCATGATTTTTCAATTAAATATCTATGCTGTAAAGTTGATTATTCCATCACTCGCAATTTGTTTCTTTTATTTTAATTAAGGGTAAACTTGTATTTTTGCTCTCAAAAAATTATAACAAGAGTCTTGGGCTGTTAATATATTATCAAATTGTTTAATCACGTGGTGCAATTTTCTCTTTTTTAAGACCTACGGTGTCATTCTTCCTAATTGTTATTAATTCATTGCTTTGGATTTAATTGTTATTCTCCCCAGTTAATTTCTTTGACTTGTTCCGCAAGATAGAGAATTTCCTGTTTACATGCCACCACCGTTCTTCAAATTCTCTTGAAGCGACCTCTTTTATATGATGTGACTGACAATTGAACTTGGCCACCAAGCTACACCTAAAAGCAAGAGATGCTTCGCACTTTGACGTTCAGTTACCGCATCAAACAACACAAGGCTGACTCATACTACTCTGCCTGGCCTCCCCTTTCCCCCACTTGGATTTAGGTTTGGTAAATGAATTAAATTCACTCATTTAATAAATATTTTAATTATAATTATTAAATTTTATTGATATTTAAAAATTATGGAGATATTTTTTTTCAAAAATTCAAAACACTACACACATACTTTAAAAAAATTGAGATTTGGTACTTTTTATTTTTAAATATTATATAATAAAATTTTTTATTGTCGTTCAATTAAATTAAATAATTATTATCAGATTAGGTGAAAACTCATTGAATAAAATGAACAAATCATTTACTGAATCCAGATTTGTTTGCACTACCGGCTTTTGTTCTTGCTTTTCGACTTCCAAGAGTGTAGCTTGCCATTTCCAACCCTTTTTTTCCATCCTCAATTGCTTTTCATGCATGGAGCCCAATTACCTTGTGATCTAGTGGCATCTATTGAAAATAAAAAAAATCTTACATTTAAAAATTAAAAGATAAATTATGAATATATAAAGTTTAAGATGTATCTAATTAAATGATTTAAATTATTTTGATAAAATATAGTACCCTTTAACATACCAAAACTTTTAAGGGAGAATTGTGTTTTGATAACAAATGGAGACGACAGAACTTTTAAGGGTTTGTTTGGATTTCAATTTGAAAAAATTGATTATTAAAAAAAGTGATTATCAGAACATGGTGGTGTTTGGATAAATTTATAAAAATTGATTTTGATAAAATTGAAGGTTTTTGGATAATTTTTTTAGAATCAATTTTGAATGGATAAATTACAATAAAGGACATTTATTTTTATAATGTAATAAATTTTTATCAATTTTTTTAATGTAATATTGATAAAATGAATCCATCTAAAACTATAAATCAATGTATCGAACTTAAAATAAATTTAATAAAAGAGACAAATACAAATCTTAAATATTAAACATCTAGTTTACAACAACTAATGACTTGGGAGATAATAAACTATCTTATCTCTATTTGCTAAAGCTACCACCATTTCTCCGCTTCTTGTGCACTTGGTCCAAGCATAAATCAATAAAAATCTTAGTGATCCTCATATCCCATGAGGCTTTTGATTTATCCTTAGTCATTGTACTATATAAAAATCAATTTTAGCATATCACAAATTAAAAATTATCCATCAACCGTATAGTAAGCATGTTGAGGATTATCAAAAAAATTATCCGAAAACATATATGAAAATTCGAAAACATATATGAAAGATGAATTTGAGGAACATAAAAATGTGAAGGCTCAGTATTATCAACAATTTAGTTCACAAAAATAAAAAAAATAAAAAAGGCCAAATATTCTATTCATCGTCTCCTGTCCAATTTTTTTTTTCATTTTTGTTTCATCATCTCCTTAACAGAAAGCATATACTACAGAGGTCAGAAGTTGAAGATTCAAAAATAAAAAAAACATAGACGCAGAGAAATCGCATGTACAGGTCGGAGGAGACAAAAGAGCATAACAAAAATCATACCTTGCAAAGGATATGAAAGAACACCTAAAATAGGGGAGGACAGACCGGATGTAGGAGGTAGAGTCGAAGTTTGACAGAGAAGCATTGGAGGAAGGAGATTGATGCTGGAGGGAGGAGATCGACGATGAAGAACGAGAGTGAGGAAGGAGCTCGAACTTGGACAAAAGCACCGAAGGAAGGCTGTTCACATCAAACGACAGTGAAGAAGATGCTCTGCAGGTCGCCACTCATGAGACGCCACTCACGATCTAGAGATCTTGTCCAAATCGAGGATGAAGAACGATCGAGGATGAAAAATGAAGATAAGGAAGGAGCTCGAACTTGGACAAAAGAATCGAAGAAAGGCCATTCACATCAAACTGCAGTGAAGAAGATGCTCTGTAGGCCGCCACTCATGATCTGGAGATCTTGTCCAGATCGAGGATGAAGAACGAGGGTAAGGAAGGAGCTCAAACTTGGACAAAAGCACCGAAAGAAGGCCATTCACATCAAACTACAGTGAAGAAGAAGCTCTGCAAGCCGCCACTCATGAGACGCAATTATTCACGATCTGGAGCTCTGAGGGAGAAGATGAAGAAGTTTTGCAATTTAAAAACTCAGGGTTTAGGAGTCAAGAAGATCACATGAGGTTTGGAGAAGGGTAGGAAAGCGAGTTTAATTTTTTATCTACCATCAGACTATAATAAATGCAATAACAGTCATAATTGATTTTCAGAATGGAACAAAAAACTGCTTCACTGAAATGGAGTTTGGAAAGTTAAATGGAATTTTGGAAACGTGGAGTGTTTGGGTAAAAATTATCAAAACCATGATTTTGTGGCTAAAATCAATTTTTCAGGTGTTTCCAAACAGGCTCTAAACTTGAGCTAAGGAGCAGATTTATAATAAGCCAAAGAAAATAAAAGAATCAAGTGGAATTTGAAAAAGGCAGCAGGTAAAGACTTCACCAAACAAGCTCAAGGGATGTACACTTTGGTTATATCTCTGTTGAGACGTTTGGTGCTCATCACGATATAAGTAGGCTTTTTCAAATGAGAAGGAACAGTAAATGGGCTATGGAATTACAGCGTTGCAGAAGGCTGAGAAGATCTGAATATTTGGCAACTGTCTTGCACAATGAAATGGCTCCATAACTACCGAGCAATCACAGAGCCATACTATTTGTATCCGATAACATATCAGAAAATCAAGCATAGTCAACAAGATTTATTCTTCATAACAATAATGAATTAAAATATGACTTGCTTATTTTACTAGAAAGACCAGGCCTTCATCCATGTGGGATTCTCAGGAAGCTTTGGCTGCAACAGTTTCTGGACAATCTTTGCAATGTCAATGGGATCATTAGGAGGCTGAACAACTTTCATGCCCTGCAACGGCTGGTGCACTCTAGACAAATTTCCAGCTGCTCTTTGAGTTTCCGAGATCCATAAGCTAACCATGACAACTAATTTAATATTGAATTTTAACAAATTATGTACACTAATGTTTAAGTGAGAGAGTAGCCCACAAAAGTTTCAATTAAAATAGAGAATGAAAAGCTAAGAGTAAAAACAACTAAAAGGTCTAAATTAAAAAAAACAAAATAAGTAAATAGAACTCTTCGTATATTATATATATATATACACACACATGGTAAAACCAAATAAGGAGATTAAGTAAGAAGGGAATGGAGAAAAATAAGACAACCAAATAAATATAAAATTAAACAAGCATCCACGTGATATCAGAAATTTTATGTTAGTTGTCAATCACTTAATAATATAACTCTCCTCTTTTATCCAAAGTTGGGACTGATTATAAAACATAGATGGAGTTTAAAATTAAATAAGAAAATTTGAGTATTAGAATAAGAAAGATTAAATATTTAATCATGTGAAATTAATGTAAACTAAATAGAATAAATAAATGGGAAGAAATATCTTAGATCCTTATAATTCGTTTCAATGTTTAATTAGATCCCATAGTTTTATTTGATAAAATTGGATAGCTTGGTTTTACATGTTAAATCTGTTAGTCCCCACATCATTAACACCATTAAAAAGGTTGAGCTAGATAGAACTAGGTCTGCACTTCAGTCTGTCTGTGTTGCCCTCTCCTTCTCCTCCGACAACAAGAAGATGGTTGTGACGAAGAGGAGCAAGGACAACGATTTCTCAAAGGGTTGGTATTGTCATCGTTGTTCAAGCCTTAAGGGCATGACATGACAGAGATGGAAGGAAAATGGAGCAAGTTGGGAGAGAGAATCTTTAATTCACATATGTGCTCTCTATCCTTTTTCAAGAGCATACTGGTTCGTAACTGTATCGTCAAAACTGATAGCCTATGGATACATACTATAAAAAAAGGAATACATGAATGATAGTTAATAACTCTGATTTATGTGGCTCACAATTAAAGTTCCTCTAATAAATAATGGTTATATCATTTAAGATATAATTTTTAAACATTCAAATTGTCGGGAGAAATAATAAATGATGGGTAACTGTGAAAACCCGTCATTTATTTTGACCATAAATGACAAGTAAATCATTTACTCATTATATATTATAATATAAATGATGATTATTTAAATAATCATAATTTATTATACATTTTTTTAATATGGGGGCTCTTATTTATATCAGCCCCTTGTAACAAGAAATCTAAATAACACTAGATAGTCATTTCAATATTTATAGATTTGAGTATCAATAAAAATTCTATTCAATTGCAAAATTAATTGATGGAACATCTCCTATACTAATCTATCAAGTAAACAAATATAATTTTTTAAAATAAACTAATTTCTAAAGTAAACTAGCTATTAAAACTATAAATATTCTAACTATTTCTTTTAGATAGTTTTATTGATCTTCTTCATGAGAGGTTCATACTTGGAACATATATTAATACCATTCTTCAATTACCTCATTTATTTTTGCATTTTCAATCCTTTAATGTAAGACTCGTCATTGTACTACAATATATAAATGATCCATTATAAATTAATTTTAATACATTATTTTTTTTGTAATTGAAAAGTAAATATTGTTAATATACTATCTCAGAAATTATGTTCTCATTATAAATGATGATATCTTTCGTGAACCTTATCAGGCAGAAACCTCATCACGCTCTCATTTTTATTTGTCTTGAAAACTACAAATTAAAGAATCGATAAATATGTATTAATGCATTATATTTCAATTCAATAATGATTCTAATCACCCTTTATTATATTCCAAATGTAGGTCGCATTAACATTTGTAAATGATCTTAAAATTGATTGCTTTGTGTTTGTGCGATATAACACAATTGTGCTAATAAAACAATAAAAATACGTGAACAAGTCATTTATTAGTTTTACTAGCATTAAATTTTCTGTCCCTTTCAATGGTTTGAAACAGTATTAGAATGCATTGAACGGAGGTTGAGCAAAAGCTCTTAATGTTTTCATAGTACTTATGGATGATGTATTCATTGCAAATATACTTTATGAAAACACTTATACAAATATAGAGTGACGCCACTTTTATGAGATCGTGGCAAAGTCTCTAGAACATTTGTTAAAACCAAGCGCACACATGGCCAATAATGTGCACAACACTTGTTAACAGTAGAGATTGTGATGGTATAATTAGATTGATAACACCTTTAGTACACGCTCAAGATCTGTTGGTTTAATAATAAATTTACACCAAATTTTTTGTGTGCTAAGTTTTATTAGTCTAAGTTTAGTTTAAGTCATAAGACACTAGATTTGAAGTGATTATCTTCCACATGAATGACTCAAATGATAGTGGTCTTTTGATATATGTGGGGAATTGTTATGATATTTGAAGTTGTATGTCAAGTGAGAAGTCTCACATTGTCTAAAAGAAGAGAGCTCCCAGTGCATATATACTAAGAACTAAAATGGGCTAGTAAAATTGATTTAAAGGAGAAGTGGACTCATATGCACAAGACAAGGCAACTCAGGACAATTGCAGTTGAAAACTGCCAATTCTTCCCTGCATACAAGTTAAAGAGGCAGTGGTTTTTTTTATTGGATTATTTTTTTTGCACAAAAAAAATTATTTATTGAAAATTACTTACTAGAAAACCTTATTTTTTGGCTGTTTGAATTTTAAATCTCCACCTTAACCGTTTGTTGGGCTTTAAGTGATTTCTTAAATGGATTTGATTAATCAGATTTCATTAGCATTTTGTCCCATAATGGCTCCAGACAAGTGTTTAATGGAAAATAATATACTTTTAACTAGTTCTTAATGAAGTCTTAATTTGGCATTTAGTCCCAACGTTCGTGTCGCAGCCTATATATAGGCTTGCTTGAGGATGGAATACTTCACCTAGCTCTTGAGTTTTTGAGCCGCTTCTTTCCTCCTCCTTGTATGCTGTACTGTGCTGCTGTGCTGCCTGGGTTAATTCATGTAGCCTTTATTGTTATGTTGCCTTGCTTATTTACAAAATGAGTTTGTTTAATCTTAAAGAGCCACTAGTCCAATGTACCAATATGTTGAAATAGTTTTTAAGAACAGTATCTTCCGAAATAACTCAAGCTTCATTTTCTTACCTATTGTCAACACTTCTACATATGTCATTTCCCAAATTTTAACTTATACATTGATTTTTCGCAGATCCCTACTAGCTCTAGTCAACTAATAGGGGTCAATGTTCTTTTTTTTTTTTTGTATGTGGTTTATTCAAATATGTTCTTCATCACTTAGATTTGTTGCAACTTCTAGTTAATTTGTGTATTGGTTTTGTTTCCTTATAAGTGGTTCTTTATTTATAATTGACATGGTGCATTTTGTGCTTTTTTGTCCAGTTCTAAAATCCGTGGTCAAAGGTAGTAAGAGCACCTTTCAAGATCAGTTTTTTTTTTTTTTTTTTTAAATAAAACTTCCTCTAACTTTTCACACCAGCTATGTTGAAAAAAAAAAAAAAAACCTCCTCTAACTTTTCACACCAGCTATGTTATCGACTGATGTAGAAACACCATTTTCAAGGGGACGTCGAAACAAGACATCTTAAGACGAGTCTTTTGGCTCAAGAGAAGAAATTTGGGTCAACAAAGTTTATGCAATGCTTGGCTCTGCCTTGATTAACTTCCTTCTTTGGTAAGTAATGAAAGGAGATTGTCATACATTATCTTTTTTTTTTGGGCCAACGTTGCCATACATTATTGACTAGTTTGTAAAATGTTTTTTGATTAATAGATCTGTTTTTATTAAATTTTTTATGGTACACTAAACAGTTGTTTTTTTGGCCAACCTAAAGATTTGTTTTTTTGAACCATTAGATTTACAATTTTAAAAATTATATGAAATAAATAGGTAGATCTTTCGAATGTGTAGAAAGATGAAACAAGTTATTTCTACTTTTCATGTTCATATTTTTATATTAATATTGATAAAGTAATTAAATTAATTAGATATTATGAACAGCCTTCCACTCCACGTTGAGGTGAGGTGGCCCTTTCAGAATAAAATAACTAACCGATGGGCGATAATAAGAGACTAAAGATTTATTTAGGTAATTCTTAAAAGTACGTTCCGCATCCAATATGTATTTTTTGCCAAATTTAATAAATAATTAGAGCCTTTAAATGTACTTTCACGCATGTAAACTGAAACGGAAACACGTTAAAATTACATCTAAGATGAGCAGGTGAACTTCCCCTCCACATTGACGTCAGCGTCGGGTGGTCATATTATGTATTGCGTTCTGCACAGGGATTAGACTGCAACAAGACCACAACAACAATAGGTTTGTTTTGTTGCGTTTTTTTCATGCGTCAAAAAAATAAAAAATTCTTTCCTCCATTTAAAAATACAAAACATTTTTAATTAAATCTCACCTTTTAATAAAATAATTACTTACTTTTAAATTAATTTTTTTATATTTATCTTTATTAAATATATTATAATAAATATAAATATAAAGTCATTTATTAATGGGATTATTTTTTAAAAAAGATAATGATTATACTTTAAAAAATTAAAAATATCTTACATTTTTTAATATCAAACTCCTAAAAAAATATCTTACATTTTTTTAACGGAGGGAGTGCATTTTTTCAGAAAAACAGCAATTTAAAAAAATAAAAAATAATAATTCTATGTCATTTATTCTGAAAAATAAAAAATCTAAAAATTATTCTGAAAGACTAAAATAATCATCATATTCTTTTTTTTTATGTTTTGTTACTTTTTATTTACAAAATTAGAGAAAAAAATATCATATATTCATCAAGGACAATCTTATTAATAAACAAAATAATTCTTTCAACCTTTATTTCACTATTTCAAATATATTTTTGGAATCATGATTCAAACATATTTTTTATTTTTTTATTTTTATTTTTTTCTGAAAAAATAACTCTAAATAATTATTTTAAAAACATAAAAACATAAAATAAAATCAAACAACCCGATAACTATTCAATATTATTAGATTTTTCTCCAAAATATCACATTTGAAAATATAAAACATGGGTTTTGAATATGAAATTAATAATATTTTTTTCAAAAATATCATTTATTAGAAGTATAATTAATAATGCTTTCTAATTAAGATACAATGTAATTTTAAAAATAATTAACTAGTTTATTTAAAATGTAATTTGATTAATAATACTTTATAATATTAAATACAGGGAGTAATATTTTTGGCTCAATCAATAATAATTTTATTTAAAACATGAACTTAAACTTAAAACTTATTTTCTTACTGTCTAGCAAATTCATGATCTCATGAATATAATTATTTTCTTTGATAAAAAATGTAAAATATTTTTAATTAAATCTCACTTCTTAATAAAGTAGTTATTTACTTTTAAATTAATACTATCTTATATTTATCCTTATTAAATATCCTACAATAAATATAAAGTCATTATCAATAAGAACACTTTAAAAAAAGACAATGATTACACATCGAAAGACTAAAAATACCTCACATTTTTTAACATTTAACTTTTTAAAAATATTTTATATTTTTAAACGAAGTATATAAAATTGAATTATCCCTTGCATATATAATTATTGCCTAGTTGGCAAAACGCATTAAGCCATTGATTAGTTAATTTCTTATTACATGTTGCTTTTTTTGTCCAACGGATTTAGTTACCTAATCAATGTTTTGTCAAATTTTATTCTTTTTGGTAGTAACTTGTAAAATGGATTTAGCCACTAACTCAATGTTTCGAAGTCGAAATGCTCCGAAGATTAATCCAATCGATTAAGTGATTGAAAAAGAACATTATCTTTATTTTAATTGCTAGAACTTCAACTTTAGAGTCAACAAAATATTCCAATCAGACAAATTAGAAAGCAGATGGGTGCATTACTCAATCAGCTAATCACTTGGCCTTAAGGTTTATAATATTTATCATCAAATTAACTATTTTATTAAAATACAACTATATCATTGTTCTGGTTTTTCAAATTATCCCTACAAATTATAAGACTAATATCTCAAAAAATTTGAGTGCTATTTAAAGTATTATATTCTTCTAAACCATGCTCTTCAAACATACCTTCATGAATTGAACTTTAAAATAATATTTAAGGGGTTTACATTGTTATTATATGTGTCACATTCACTCAGTGATACAACTACTTATTTATTAATAAAGACTGATCCAATTAATAAAGATTTGACCTATAATTTATAAAATTGTGAGATCAAATTTTATTACTGATATAATCATCTTTTATCGGGCGATTTATAAGTGCTTTTTCAACCTGAAGACATGTTTTAATCTTGATAATTTTTAAATCCAACTCACCTTAAATTTGTTAAAACAAAAAAGATACTACTATATATTATAATCACAAGACACATTTGCTGAAGAACATTGTCTCTATAATCTCAAACATTGAAATTGATAATTAATAATCAACCCCAAATAAATAGTTGAATATAGTTGTTGTGATTTTTAATTATTTTGAGCAATAAAATATTTTTTTTTGAACATACTCCTTCCGTTCAAAAATATAAAATATTTTTAATTAAATGTTATCCTTAATAAAAGAGTTATCTATTTTTCAACTTACAACTCTTTAAAAAATACCTTATATTTTTAAATGGAGGGAGTAAATGTTTTATTGTTGAATGTTAATTTAAGATATTTTTAATTAACTTTACAAGGATTAATAAAAATAGTTAAATTAAATATAGTTTTTATCTTTAAAATAGTAAAAAATTATAACCACTTTATAAGACTATTCAACTATTAAAATAAATTTATTTTAATTATTTGAATTTCTTTCTTATATAATATCCTCACAATACAATTAATAATACAGTTCGTCGGAAAAAAAAAAAGATTTATGCTATGGATTTTATATCAACAGTAGCCCATAAAAAATGTCCAGAGAAGGGGGTAACAATTGTTGCCTGATAAACTATTTTCCAAAGCATTGTACTAAAATCAAACGAAGTAAACACGACCTTTTGATTTATTGTCTGAGATTCCTCCATATCCATACTTCTTCGTAGTAGTTGGACGCCTGCTGGGCTTCCCCAACTCATCAGTCGTCATCGTCCACCCCCCCCCTTTCACCCCCTTTTCACGGTCTCTTGTGGTAATGCTCAAGTCTGCAATGTGGTCTCATCATCGCGCGGCCATGCCTCTCTGTGCACCCAGATGGCTCCAAGCAGCTTTTCACATATTCTTCATCATTTCTCTTGCTCTTTGTTCTTCTCAAGCTCTCGCTGCCAGGGTCAAACGAACACCACGCCCCAAGGAGCCCCTCACTTACATTTGGCCTTTGCCTACTCAATTCTCCTTCGGCGATGATACGCTCTCTGTTGATCCTGGACTATCTCTTACTGTGGATGGTAATGGAGGTGGTTCCGATATTGTCAGAGCTGCATTTGATAGATACAGAGGGATCATATTCAAGCGAATTGACAGATTCAGTTTTCTTAGGAAATTAAAGGAAAAAATATCTGTGTATGATGTTAGTACATTGCGGATTACTGTTCATTCTGCGAGCGAGGAGGTTGGTTTTGGTTTCTGATAATTGCTTTTTTCTTTTTCTATTTAAGGAAGTAATTTCCGGTTCGAAATTGGTTTCTTTTGTTGCAGCTTCAACTTGGTGTTGATGAAAGCTATACTTTGCTCGTCCCGAAGTCCAATGGGCAGGCCGTTGCTGGGGAAGTGAAGATTGAGGTACACTTTTTTTTTTTTAACATGCTTTGATTACGGTTTGGGATCACTCATGTTTTGCATTAGCTCTCTCAGTTATCAACGCATTTTTATGAATGAATATACTCTTGCTGCTTATTTTCATTCGGATACGAGCTCGAGCTCTCAAGAAAGTTGAGTGTTTTGAACATTTTTTCTACCATGATATTTATTATTGGTTTTGTTCCTTAAAATGAGAATCTCGAAATAGATCTAAGGTCAAAAGGTTCAACCTTTCGATAGGTGGAATTCTTACGATAGATATACTCTTTTTCAGTTACATAGGGGTAATGTTTGTCCAAAAGAGAGCGTAGGATAAAGGTACCCAGAAGAGATGTGTAAAAGTTACTTAGTCCCAGCTTTTGTGGCTTTATCTTCTTTGATTTGTTTACTTCTCACCAATGCTTCTTTTATTAATTTTCGAGGCGCTTAATCACCAATCTTTGGAAATTGGTGTAGCTGCAAAGTCTATACCTTCCGTCACCCCTTTTTGATGCAAAGAACTTGAAACAAAGTTTCCATTTTCTTTAAGTGATATGAACAGTTTTATTCTTTTGCTTTACCAAAATTATGATGTGGTTTAGCAGAACCATTTCTACATTGTTTTAATGGTCTAGTATTGTGATTTGTTCGTGTAGGCAAATACAGTTTATGGTGCACTACGTGGATTGGAGGTATGTCTTATTACTGTAAAATTTCTTCTCACAATATTGGTGTCTGTATACGGCGTCATTTTCTACACATTTTGATGTCCCTCATTTAGACTCTCTCTTTCCTCATTTTTTTCTTCTCTTTGGTGGTGGCTAAGTGAAGGAGGGGTGGTTAAAAACATTGCCAAAACAGTTAGCTGCTTGTTACAGTTTAAAGCTAAAACTTGTGATGCTTTTGTGGCATTTTTTCCCCCTGATTATAAGAATGATAGACATTTCTGACCAAGCTGTTTTTCTCTAACTTTTAACAATTTTTTCCTTAATTTTTTAATTGTATTGTTTTAATTATTCTTCATGTTACTGGTGAATGATATCCCTGATTTTTTAATTTTTTGTCTAATAACTATGATGTAAAGAATTTATTTAAAGCGCTCTTTTTTGCATGTACATTATTTTATCTTGAAATTGAACTTTTGTTTCTTTTGTTCTTCAACATGTGCATCTTGGTCACAGTACACAATCTACTTTCAAAAATGTTGACAAGTATGTAATTCCTTTTGATTTATGCCCAAGCCATTTCCATCATTTGTCTTCTCTTTTATAATGCACCAGACCTTCAGTCAGTTGTGTTCTTTTGATTATTCAACCAAAGCAGTACAAATATACAAGGCACCTTGGTCTATCCAAGATAAACCGAGGTTTGCATACCGTGGGCTTATGCTGGGTGAGTGAAAATTTTGTTGAAGGAAAGATCAATTTTCTTTGGAGTGATTTTATGCTATTGTACATAAGAATGTTTTTTTTAATTTATTTTGCAGATACTTCAAGACACTATTTACCAGTTGATGTAATTAAGCAGATAGTTGAATCTATGTCTTATGCTAAACTTGTAAGATAGATGTTATGTTTATTTCTTGTTTGATTTCCTGCTGATTTTCACGATTTGAAACTGATGAAGTATCACCTAACTACCATACCATGTTATTTTGTTTCATGTAATGCTGATATCAAAATTATAATCAGTAGAATGTTTTACATTGGCACATCATAGACGAGCAATCGTTTCCTCTTGAGATACCTTCATACCCAAAATTGTGGAAAGGCTCATATACAAAGTGGGAACGTTATACTGTAGAGGATGCTTATGAAATCGTCAAGTAAGACTCAACACATATCATTTACTACTATTTACTAGACTTAAAGGTTTCCTACCATGTCATCCAAGATTTTATGTCCTTCTCAAAACTTTACTGGCTATGGGATGTATAATAGAATATCCGAAGTAAATTTCTGGTCAAGTCTTTGACATTGTCATCTTTGCTTCAAATTGTCCAGTTCTTCGACTAAAATATTCCATTATTAGTCTACTATTGTTGTTATGATAATCAAAACAATATTTCATTTTTCTCGCCCATTGATCAGTGGATCTTCTTGCCCTGTAATTAAACTGTCATTTTCTATTTATTATCTTGGATTAGCTTTCTTAATCAGTCCTATGGCTAATGTTGTTTTGTCTTTTCATGTTACCCTGTGCGTTGATGTAAAGCTTTGCTAAAATGAGAGGTGAGGCATCTTCCCATTTCTTTTGAAGGTTCCAGAAATTCCTAATTTCATATTCTTTTTGTCACTTCCACTTTCTTGATATTAGGCAAATATAAATTATGAGGTTTAGTTTTTGACAGTTAAAATATCTGTGCTCATATATTTGTGGTTATTTGCATGGCATTACAGGCATTAACGTGATGGCAGAAGTGGATGTCCCTGGTCATGCTGAATCATGGTAAAATATATTGCCGTTTTAATTTTTGAAATGATAATAATTTTCCTGATAAAGCTGACACATGGAGACAAAGAAAATGTTTTCTACTTTTGCGATGTATTTTGAATATTTCTTTCAAGTGAGATTGGTCAATTAGTTATTTTACCCTGGAATTGATCAGCCTCTGTGACTTTGAACCTATAATTCCACAAGTGTCTCTTCTGATAGAATGATAGAATGAGATGATGTTTAAAGTAGTTATTCTTTCTACTTACCCCTAATAAATTTATTGTAAGGTGGCATTAATTTGTTCCCATTTCCTTATTTGTTTGCCCTAAACATTACATTGATTCATGTGCTCCTTTTGATTTGTTTTAGTACTAGCCACAAATCTTATTTTTACTTTGATTGGTTGCTTGTGAAATTTAATATTTTTATTGACAAACTTATGCATCAGAGAAATTTTTTTTATGTTGTTTTATATTTATCTAGGGGTACTGGATATCCTGAACTTTGGCCAGCACCTTCCTGTAGAGAGCCGCTTGATGTTTCAAAGAAATCTACATTTGATATCATTTCTGGTATTTTGACAGGTTATGTTCCTATTAAACCTTGTCCTTGGTGGTAGTTTAATTGTCATTGTTGAAATTTATGGTTAAAGCAGAGATAATGGTGTGGCTTGGTCTTGTAAACTTAATAGACACTGGCAGCACCTGCTTTTCTTATTTTATACTGAACTGGTTAAAATTGGATGTAGATCATTCTTTAGACAATGACAACTTTTAAAGATAATGATAAGGATCAGTACAAAACTCCTGTATAATAATAAACTCCTAACTTGTGGGCAAAGGATAAGATATTTCAAAGACATATCTTTAAATCCTTAACACTCGTAGTGAATTTATAATACTTATACTTGAATAACTGATGGGTCTCTGTTTCTAACCTTTTCTTTCTCGCAGCCCCTAAATTTTCTTATTTAACCAAGTCTTGTGAGATGAATCTTAAGAGAAGTCAGCTCTAAATCTTTTTTCCCCTTCTGATTCTCCCCCCCCCCCCATTATATAGGCAGGACATGCATCAGCCAATGTTTTATTACATTTGCTTCACTTCATGTTGTCATTACTCTATTTTGCAAGGTCTTTGGTACTACTGACGTTGTCATGACTATTCAAATCTCCTGCTGATTTTTCTCTCTAGTGCAATGATATCATTTAACCACAGTTATAGTTCACCTCTATTTTATGTTGATTCATTGTCTGACAAAACCTTGGTATAGCTTGAGCTCCTTAATTCTTACATTATCATTAATTAAATGACTCCATATTTTTCTTTCATTTTCTTTTTCTGGATTTTACAGATATGAGAAAGATTTTCCCCTTCGAGCTATTCCACTTGGGTGGTGATGAGGTTAATACTGGTGAGTATGAGGCTTTGGCAGCTTTCTTAAATTTTCCAAATAGCCACATGTCCTGAAACCTGAAGTTGTTAAACAAGGGCTTGAGGATAACTATACAAGTAGCATGGCTTTGAGTAAATTAGTCCAGTGATGAAAGGTTTAATCTAAGGGCAATGGATAAATTGTTCATCCCACTATGTTTCTGCCTTGTTCTGAAATCTGAACTGTTAATGGTCCTGCACCGTTACCCTCTTCCACGAAAATGATATTATAGATTCATGCCTATGTGCAAGGTTTCAATTGTTGTGATTTAGTCCCTGAAAGCTTAGACTCCTCCCGATTCGGTCCTCCAAAAATAAAGCTTCTCAACGCAGTTCTTGATCAGAAGCTTTTGGAGAACCATACCTCAAAAGCTGATTGTGAGGTTTGAAAGCCCAAGGTCCCTATAAATCCTGTATCGTAATCTCATACTTTTGATGTGGAACTCAAGTCCATGCCTTGTAACTGGGTCCTAATAGCCCCTGAACAATTTTTTATCCTATCAAAATGGTCCATTTGTCAGGCATCGTTTTCTTAATTAATAAACTGGCATCCATTTAGTCATTAACTCATGACTTGGAAAAGTCTCCCTCAAATTACTTCATTTTTCCAGCCACTTGGCTTTGTAAAATTTTCCTAAACAAAAGCATTTTGGGTGAAAATGTCATTTGAGCAATCTATGTCACTAGTTAATAGTCATGAGGGTTCATGTTCACTAATTTGGGGAAATTTACTCAATGGGGTTATCATTTTAATCAGGGGGAAAATCTGGGGACTAATTTGCGGGATTTTATCTTTGGAGGACCAAATTGAGAGCAGGGTGATCGTTCAAGAATTAGTCATGCATTTGTTCTTCATAATAAAAAACAGTCTATAGTGATAGTATTTTTAGGTATTTCTAGTCATTATCGATGCTAATTTATTAAAAATGACATTATTTGACAGATTGCTGGAGCAATACCACTCATGTGAAGGAATGGTAACAATCCTAATTGTTATACTTTAGGATTTTTCATTCTGTTATGTGTTAATATGCTGATACGGGCTTTATTGTCTCTTCCTGTCTTTTATATATTGGCATATTGCTGATTACTAGAGTAGTTATTTCCAGTCTATGACCCTTACCCATTGAGGCACGTGTCTAGGTTTAGGATATATGGTATATCCTGCCTTTTTGACCATGTTTGTGAAATGAATTAGCCTCTTTCTCCTCTATCTTCTTTCTAACATTAAGGTATCAGAGTTGTCTCTCTGGCCATGGCTCCACCAGGGATGCAGTCCTCTATTGAACGTGTTGGTAATCTCAAACATCACCTGGTGATGCAACCTGCATTGGTTGAAAGCACTTAATGAGTTTTGGACAGACACAGGAAATTTCTGAGATAAAGCTGACTGAGTCAGTTCTCTAACTAGCTTAATGACATTTCTGCTAGTGCTAAGCTTTGCATGCTTGTCAATTGGCCATTACGTTCTCCTACCCTTGAAGTTGGTGAACCTTCAAAAACTCTCTTTGTGACACCCTCACCACTTTGCCTAGCGACTTCGGCCCCTTCGCCACCTATCATTGTTCCACCACCTCCATTCTCTCAGCCAGCACACCTTCAGCAACAGCCCCTCTCCCTTCTGTTTCCACTCCACCACCTCAGTTTGAGTCTTTCCAAGGACTTCTCTCCACACCTCAACCATCTTACTTTTTTCCAACGAAGCACAGCAAGGTAGAGTTTCCAAAGTTTGATGGTATTGATTTCAAAGGATGGGCTACTTGTTGTCATCAATTTTTTGATGTTGATGAAACACCTGTAGAGCATTGCATTCATCTTATCAGTATCCATTTAGAAAAACGTGCTTTGTATCGGCATCGTACCTTTGTTAAATAGAGGTGCTTATCAAACCTCTCTTGGGATGACTACTTTCGTGAGATGGAGGTGAAGTTTGGGGACATTAAGGATGAGAACCACATGATTCCCATAAAGAAGTTTCAGATGTAGGATTTTGTGGAGGAATATGAAGAGCAATTTGATGGGTTGCTCACTGAAATGGATTTATTTGAAGATGTTGCTATGAACTGTTACATGAGAGGACTTAGAAGCGATGTTCAACAGAGTGTTCTCAGCCTGCAACCCACATCTTTGGCTAGTGCAATGAAGATGGCGAGGCGCCAAGTCGCCATGATTTTTGCCTTTTCATGCCTCTTCAATGTTTTCTACATCTGCATCTTGTTGATTTCTGCCTTCATCTCTATTGGTCACAAACCTGACCTGGTTCCAAAGCCTCTCTTGTTGGTAGGCCTAATTGTTGATAAGCTCAGAACATCCTCTTTGCCCAATTTGTCAAGTGTAGCCTCATTTAGACCCACCAAAAAACTCTTGAGGTGGATGAATGACGTTGCAAGAGGCTCTGTTATTAGTGTGGCAAGAAGTATAGTAGTACCCAAAGATGTAAAGATTTGCATGTTTTTCCCTAATTGTTGAAGATGACATAGAGGTCTTTAAAGATGCCTTGGAGGAGATTGATCCTATACCTATTATCAGTACGGTGAATGCGATTGAGGGCACAGAAGGGACATCCACCTTACGTTTGGTTGGCCACATAAAACGATAGTGTGTCAACATATCAGTTGAAACTAGTAGCATGCGCAATGTCATAGACTCAGGGTGGCTGAGCTACTCAAATTGAAGATTCAAGAACGAGGGGGAATTTGAATTATTGTTGTTGATAATCGACAACTCCTAGTTTCTAGATGCTATCTGACTCTAGAATGGGAAGTGGGGCTTTCCTTCTTTTCTTCTGATTTTTTAGTCATGAAAATTGGGGTGTTTGATATGATTTTGGGGTGCAATGGCTGAAGACTTTAGGGCTTTTTTCCGTGGACATGGCTAAGAAACTATTTGAGTTTCATTAGAGTGGTTAATTTGTTGAATTAAAAGGCATTGGGTACAGAATACTGAAGGCTATAATGCAAATGATTCTCTCAGATTTTGATAAAGCTATGGCTGATCACCTCTAACTAGTTCATGTTTCTTACCATTTACAGGTTTAATCACTGCCAAACTCCTCTCTTTCTACTAATCAACAAACTTAGTTGTTGAGTCTCTTAAATCCTTCCACTGATGTGTTTGCTGAGGTCTCTACCATTCCACCTTCTTGTTCATTTGACCATTCTAATCCCCTTAAGGTGGATTGCCCTGTGAGTTGTAAACCTTATCGTTATGGGCTTGTTCAAAAATTTGAGATTGAAAGGCAGGTCGAACAGATGCTTGATAATGGGATCATTCAGTAAAGCAATAGTTCTTTTCCAACCTTTGTTGTTTTAGTCCAGAAAAAAGATGGAATGTGGTTCTGTGTCGATTATAGAAGATTGAATGAGACCACTGATAAGAACAAGTTTTCTATTCCAATTATAGAAGAGTTCTTAGATGAACTTATTGGGGCACATTTTTTTCTCTAAATTGGACTTAAGAGTTGGTTATCACCAAATTTGGATGAATGAGACAGATATTGCTAAAACAGCCTTTCACACTCATGAGGGGTTGTATGAATTTCTGGTCATGCCATTTGGTCTCACGAGCACCTCCGCCACTTTTCAGGGCTATATGAATTCGGTTTTGAAACCTTTCTTCAAGTTTATTATGGTTTTCTTTAATGATATCCTGGTCTGTAGCAAGCATTGGATAGTTCACTTGGAGCATTTGGGAGAGACTTTATTACTCTTGCGGAAATATCAACTCTTTGCTAAGGCTTCCTGATGTACTTTTGCTGCAATACAAATGGATTAACCTGGCCATGTAATAACGGTCAATGGGGTTCATGTAGATTCGAAGAAGTTGGAAGTAATAGCTTCTTGGCTAGTTCCCTCTTCAGTTAAAGAATTGAGGGCTTTCCTCAGCCTTACACGGTATTACTGATGCTTTGTGAAGAGTTATGGTTCTATTAGCAGCCCTCTAACTAAGTTGTTGAAGATGAATCAGCATTTTGTTTGGTCTCCATGGGTTCAATCAGCTTTTGAGTCCCTCAAGACTGCCATGATTTCCCCTTTGGTGCTTGCTCTTCCAAATATTAATGAGACTTTTGTGATTGAGACTGAGGCTCTGGGGCATGGATTGGGAGCTATATTATCTCAAAATGGCCATCCTTTGGCTTTTGCTAGTAAGGCACTTTCTCCACTTGAGAGACAATTATCTGTTTATAAACGTGAGCTTTTGGCCTTTGTTTTTGCTGTCAAGCAGTGGCACTCTCATCTTAGCCCCTCGAAAATTCATCATCAAAACAGACCATTTGCCTTTGAAACATCTTCTAGAACAACGTGATTAGAACCAAGAGTAGTGTAAGTGGCTTCATAAGCTATGGGGATTAGACTATGAGATTGTTTACTGCAAGGGTTGTGATAATACAGTAGCTGATGCTTTATCTAAGTGCTCTGATGGGGATTGTTTGGCTATTTCAATGCCTGTTTCGCCATAGTATGACAGGTTGCCTGGGTCTTGGCTTCTTGATAACCATTTGCAGTAGCTTATTAAGAGTATAGAAACTGATCCCTTGTCTTCTCCTAAGTGTACTTGGGAACATCATTTTTATTATGTACAAGGTTCTATGTATCACTTAGTACTGCCAAGATTACAATATATGACTCTGCTATATTTGGTGATGTTAAGTGATTATTATAACCTTGGCTATCTCAAGCTCTATATAGTCATCAAAATAACTAGACATTTACACTGATAAATACAGTGTCATAATTTTTGGAATTAATACTAGCGCGTTATTTCATGGATCTAATAAGCTGCTGTGGACTTTCATTGTGATGTGTCTTGGAATGGCTTATTCTTTGCAATAACGATGACTTGTGGATGAACTATTCAATGATTAGTAATTTGAGATTAAATTTGCAACTTGCTTCGGGGGGGATTTTTTTTTTTTTCTGAAGCTATGTACTTTTAGAAATCTTCTAATTAAAGTCTGAGAAAGTAAACTCATATCGAGGAGATTTCACATTATTTAAGCGACACAAATTTGTGACATAAGCATAGAATGTCATCAATTTACAAAGTAAAAATTAAGCTGCCTACTTTTATTGATTGTCAGTGTATCATGCATAATATTCAGGTGTGACATTCATTCTATATATTGACTCTCAAATGCAGGCTTCAGAATCACAACATGACTGCTAAAGGTGCCTATGAATATTTTGTGCTCAAGGCCCAAGACATAGCATTGTCAAAGAATTGGACTCCTGTGAATTGGTATAATCTTTATCTATATGGAAGTCATGCATCATAAACTCTTATGTTCCCTGCTTTTGTCCTTTGAGGCACTATCTCCTGGGTGTATTCTTCTCTGAACTTGAAAAACTTTTGATGTATAATTTTGATAACGACAACTATTTTGAAGATTTAAAATGCCCTATCTCCTAGTATCTTCTATATCTATTGTAGCATGCATTTATCCTAATGTCTTCTGCATTTTTTATCAAGTATAAACCCTACTTCAATTTAGCCACCAAGTTCTTAAAATATAGAGATATTATTTTTATATTCAAGTTTTTGTAATTTCTCAGGGAAGAAACCTTTAACACATTCCCATCAAAGCTTCATCCTCAAACCGTTGTGCATAACTGGTGAGTTTCCATCTGTTCCACCTGTTTTACTGTGGTATGAAACTCAAATATCACAATTTCAGAATTAAGACGTTCAAGTAATTTCTTAGGTTGGGTCCTGGGGTTTGTCCAAAGGCTGTTGCAAAAGGTTTCCGGTGCATTTTCAGTAACCAGGGTGTCTGGTATCTTGACCATCTTGACGTACCTTGGGATGTGGTCTATGCTGCTGAGCCACTTGAAGGAATACATGAGGACTCACAACAAAAACTTGTACTTGGAGGAGAAGTTTGCATGTGGGGTGAGACGGCTGATGCATCAGACGTTCAGCAAACCATATGGCCTCGAGCTGCAGCGGCTGCAGGTAATCATAGCTTGCTCTACTGGTAAATCATACTATATCTTTTTAATTTTAGATATTCAGGTCCTCCTATCTGCAATTGGTAATCTAAAGTCACGTTTATTAAACAATTGAACATTTGGTCCTTTAAAGGATTTTTTTAATGCATATAATTACTGTTGTCTTTCCAAGACACATAAACCGAACGACCCCTCCTTGAAAGAATACAATTAGTCTTGCACATTGTCGAGAGTCTTTTCCTTTTATATAAACATAACTTTGGTTTTAATAAGGTGTGTATGGCAAGAAACACTCAGAGGATTAAGATATGCAAGTTATATGAAGGGTTCACAGGGGTCTTGTAATCTCTTATGCTTTTGTCTGTTCTCTGTGATGAATTAGATATTAGCTAGTTTAAGTCCCCCCCCCCCCCCAACACCAAAAAAAAACCCCCACCAAAAAAAAAAAAGAAAATCTTTTATAGATATGAATATAACTTATTGCTCTAGTCTTATATGTATTTTGGTAAAGTGAAGGGCGGGTTGGGGTGGCAGGCTATTTTATTTGAAAAATGCAAGATTAATTTCTACTTGCACCTCGCAGAACGCTTGTGGAGTCGGAAAGATTCAACACAAACAGGAAATATCACCTTAACTGCGTTGCCGCGATTGCAACACTTCAGATGTCTGTTAAATAGACGAGGAGTTCCGGCTGCTCCTGTCACAAACTTTTATGCTAGAACTGCCCCTATGGGTCCGGGTTCATGCTATGAGCAATAATGCTTTTCAAGCTCTGCAAAGGGAGTAGATCATCTTAGTCTGGCATGGTGGGGTAGCTGGTGTAAAAAGATGTGCCGGACTGATGAATGTGAACGGAGGCCTGATCTTTCTAGTAAAATAAGCAAGTCATATTTCAATTTATTGTTATGAAGAATAAATCTTGTTGACTGTGCTTGCTTTTTCTGATATGTTATCAAATATGAGTAGTATGGCTGTCCTTTTTCCTTTCCCATTGATTTCGACTGTGTTTGCATCCTGTGTTCATACCTGACTGGGCCAACTAAAGATGAAGCGGTCTTACATTTGTGTCCAGTTGAGTTGGAATTGGACACTAAGAATCGAGAATTGCTCATTGTTAGCAGTTTCTTTTACTTATGCTGCAGACTTGGGTGGGTTTTGGGTAACTCATGAGGTAGTTTTAATCTGTATTGGTGGCTGTTTATGCTTTATGTTAAACTAGGATTGTCTGAAGACGTTAAGGTTGGATTAGGCTTTTGAAGCTTTGAGCAAACAACCCATCTTCCACTAGGCTTCACAACGCTACCATTCCATTACTGCATTGGGAGAAAGCTCCGAAATTGTTCCCTGTCTAATTTTAATCTTACTAGTTTACAACCTTACGATTACCTTCATTCAAAATAGCATTAGGATACAAAAGAACATCTTTTAAGGGTTTCTTAATGTAGTTAAAATTTTCTGAAGTATGGTAAATCTGAATAAGCAAACCCTATAATTCTTGAGGGAAAATGGAGTTATTTTGATCTTAGCTGTAGCTGCAAAAAGACTTGTGTTATTATTGGGAGAATGACAGAGAGGTTAAAGGGACTAATTAATTTAAATTAGATTTTAGTTGCCAAATTTTAAAAATTTATAAGTTTAGTTTTCAATTTTGTAATTTCATTGTGATGGATTTGTAATTTATGTTTTAAATTTTGATATTGAAAATAAATTTATTTATTCTTTAATTATGTTAAAATTTAAAAAAATAAGTTGCAAATTAATTATAATGAAGTTGCAAAATTGAGGGATAAATTTGTAAATTTTTAAAGTTTGATATTTAAAATCTAATTTGAATTAATTGATCATTTTGAGATCTATCTGTCATTCTTCCATTATTACATAGTCATTCACTAATGGTTGGTTTCATCTTAAGGGAATATTTGAAAAATGACTAGTTAATAATAGTGAACAATATTATCATCAATACCAATATTCAATATACATTGTAAAAATTAGGGTTTTGGTATTGTACCTGTTAGGGAATTTTTCCTAGCTTTTTTTTTTTTTTGCCAGCAAGGAATTTCATTCAGCAAAAAGAGGTCAAGCCCTCGGAAATCATCAATACATGGAAATTAAACAACAAATGTTGCAGCTTAACAAACACTGATAGAAAATAAACAACAAAATAAAACTAAAGGAACATGTAGTAGCAAATTAATTAACCAATGCTTTCACGTTCATCCACCAGCACAATATGGCCTTCGCTTGGTTGTAACATTCTCAAGTCCTAAGAAAGAAAGAGAGCAAGGGAAGGTGGTGGTGGGGACACTCAACCCAAAGGCGCCTCCTTTAAAGCTAATGTTGCTAAGTGATTTGCAGGTTGATTTCCTCTTCTAGAAACAAGAGAGAAAGATAGTGTTCTAAGGGACTCAATCACATCCAACAAGTCATGAACCAACATGCTAGATTGCCAAGCACAAGAGCGTAGTGATCTGAGAGCACAGATGTTGAATGGTTTAGAGCAATCTATTTCAAAAATGCATTCCATACCAGGCTAAGATTGGACAAGCCCAATAGCCCTTTTGACAACATATACTTCCGCCAAGAAAACTAGGATTTGCACACATTTCATCTAGCCAACCTCCAAGAAACCCCCATTAGAGTCACGAACCATGATTCCTATTCCAGCCTTCCAATCCACTTTCTTATAAGCCCCATTATGAACGCTATATTTTATTCAGATATTTTTTAAATTTAATAAAAATAATGATAAATAATCAAAAAATATATAAAAATATAAAAATAAAATTTAATCTTTTTTTAGTATTATATTTTAAAAAAATAATAGGGTTTAATTTTATTTTAGATAATATTTTGTTAGTTAGGATTTTATTTCTTTTAATTTCATAAAATAATCAAAAAATAAAAAAATATAAAAATGAAATGTAGTCCTTTTTAGGATTATATTTTAAAATAATAATAATAATTTAACAAAATTAAAAAAAATCTTGTTTAAATCTTTTTAAATTTCTCTCAAATTATCTCAATCATTCAAATCTTGGGAGTTAATTTTTGAGTTAAACTTTTCTTCTTAATTTTATTTTTCACTTAATATGTGTGTGCGTGTGTGTTAATCTAATTAAAAGTTAATAATAAAAATTTAAAAAAAAAATACATGAGGACCGGTGAAACGTTGATCCTCAGCATTTCATCACAGTCCTAAAAGGACCTCCCCTTTTCAACGCATGCGAGCAGCGAAGAGAAGAAATCAGACGCCATGATAAACATAGTCAGACATAGACGAAGAAATTAGACGGCAAGATCAGAGGGCTACATGATAGAAAAAAAGGAAGCAAAACACACAGCCACAGCCAGACGAGACAGAGAAAGGGAGAGCAAAGCCCAAAGTTACAATACCTTTTATTAATTATTTAAAAAATCATTAACTATATTAATTATATTAAAAATAAAAAATTGAATTATAATATTTTTCATTAATTGTGTTAATTAAATTTTATTAATTATTTTTTATGATTGTAAATAATAAAATTATGAGGGATAATTTATGATGTTTTATAATAAATTTCTATTAAAAAATGTAATTTTATTTATATAAAAATAATTTAAAAGTGATAATTATTTTTATTTATAAAAATGGAAGGAGTATATTGTATGGAA
>NW_026556704.1:0-32605 GCF_029017545.1 Prosopis cineraria
AACGTAACCACAGAATTCACTAATGCCCAGTTATTGTGCATGATAGCAAATGCTCTGCCTGGATCCGAACAAAAGAATTTCGGCAAAAGATGCTCTGAAGCATACGTACATCAAGAATTTCATTAGGTATATAAACTTGAAATCACTTCAATTTTTTGTGCTATATATAGAATTTCATTGGATTCTTTAATTAGAATTTTTGGTTATTCCATAGAATTGATCATTCATGTTCATTAATTTGCACATACACTCGACATTTCAGGCAAAATAAAGCGTTGTTGGCTCATAAGAAAGGCAAACGAAAGATTGGGACAAGTCTAAGACACTAAATCGTTGGCGAGAAGGGAGCAGCGAGCGTAAATGACTGGGACAAGTTGATATGATAAAAGCACCGTGGGATGTAAGAGTAAAGAAATTTGGGAGATACATGGCGCAGTGGAAGATCATCGATTTTTTTTTTTTTTTGGGAATCAAGAGATTTTATACAGGCTTTTAGATATTTGCTACCAATTTTACAATAATGTGAAATAGCATGTATATGTGAACGTTTTTTTTCCCCCTTCAAATCCAGAATTATTTTGTTGATTAAGTATGTGGGTGAAAAATAATCAACTTAAATTTGTCCTCTAAATATCTCGTTAATTTTCATCCTTCCCCAGCTCCAACGTGTATTGCTTTCGTTTTATCTAAGGCATACTCCTCCTCTAGTTTTATATGCTGGGCACGTTTTGAGAAGAAATTACTCTCTCTATTAAAAATATCAAACATTTTTTGAGGAGTTAAATGCTTAATAATATAAAATTTTTAATGTTTCAAGGTATAATCATTGCTTTCCGCCCTAAAAGTGTTTTTAATGAATAAATTATTTTATATTATTTTAAAATAAAATATTCTATTAAATATGGGTAAATATAAAGGATGATTTAGTTTAAAAATAAATAACTACTTTATTGATGTATAAGATTTAGTTAAAAATACTTTATATTTTTAAATAGAAGGAGTATTACTTTTAATATGAAAGTATTTGTTGAGGCAAAAATGAATAGTGATTCAATTTTAAGACAACTTTGTAATTAAAACCATATAATTTTGACAATTGGTGAGGATGAGGTTGTCGCTTGTTAGAATAAGAAACTTTACATATGTGCTCCTTTTAGTTCTATTTATAAATCATCTTTAACATATTTAATAAGTTTTTACATCTATTCTTAATAAGAAAAAAATAATTATTTTTAATAATTTTTTATAGCATTTAATAAGGGTAAAAATATAAAAATTAATATAAAAAATAATAAAATATCTTATAAATAAAATTAAAATTAATCTTATTTCTCTATATAAGGGAATACGTATGCATGAATGGAGAGAGTATTAAATAATAAAGTTTATTTTACCTCAATTTTAAAAAACTAATAAGTCAAATGTCTGTGCAATATATATTTTGTAACATCTTAATTTTTAGGTAAAAAAAAATTTATGAAATTTAAATTTTTTTTAAAAAATGATGATAATAATAGGAATTTATATTATTTGAGATTATTTAAAAATAATAATATAGTTAGGTATTTAATTATAAATTAAAAACTTAAGTTTAAAATTTATATAAAAATATTTTATTAAGATATAATTTTAAGATTTTAAAAAAATTATTAATGTGTGTGTGTGAGTTAAAAAAAAAGAAAAGAAAACGAAAGTAAAAAAAAAGGGGGGGAGGGGGTTTAGTCCCACATCGGTTAGATGTGGGAATGAAAGGTACCTCCTCATGTATAAAAAAAGGAGGTGCATTGTAGAGGAAGCATGAAAATTTTTTATTGTAATTTGTGAAAATTGCAACTAAGGGCCCAAGATGTAATTTGTGAAAATTACAAGTAATGGCCCAAAGGTTTGAATGATTAAATTCAAACTTATAATTTTTTTTAATATAATTTTAGGACCACAATCCCATTTTTATATTATTTTTTCTCTTCCTCTCACGTTGCTCGACGTTTTCTTGCAAGGGGGGATTATTTTCTTTTTCTTCAGGTATGTTCTAACTTTCCTGTTTAGATAGCATTTAAAAATTTATTTAATTACAAAATTAATTTTATAGTTATTTTCTAAATAATATTAGCTTTTAGTGATATAATTATTTTATAGGATAGAGTAAATATTTTGATTAAGATTTTTCTATAGGATAGTTAATCTGATGATATGATAGATTAAAAATATAGGTTAAAGCTCTTAGGGATATAATAAATATTATAGAATATTTTCTTGAGGTTGAAACTCATGTTTAAGAATTTTGAGTTAAACTCTAGATCTATATGGTTGAATTTATGTAGAATTTGAGATATAGGGATAAACCTCTAATTATTAAATATTTATTTAAGTATGAATAGGTATTTTTGAGGATATAGAAAGGTAATTTGAGGCTTCAGAATAATTTTAAATTTTTAATTTATTTTTGGACGAATTTTTAGAATATAGAAGGATGAAATTGTGATACTAGAAGTGATTTGAGACTTAAAAATAGTTTATTAGGGTACAAGAATTTTAGAAAAGAATTTAAAAAGTTAAATGAGGTATAAATCTTAAATTAGTGTTAATATGAATTATGAATCTAAGACTTTTTAACTCTTTAAATTAGAGTTATTTATTAATATAAAATTAATATATAGTATTGTGAAATAATTATGTAGATTATATTGACAAAGATAGTGGTGAAAAAGGAGTTGTGAAGGGAAACTTGTTATTCAAGACACAAGTTAACCATTATTAATGTGTTGTAATGGGTGTGTTTGTGAATGGTTATGTGTTGTTTTATTGTTTGGAAAAATTATGAATTTATTGAAAATAAATACTGTATATACTTGTTTGAAATTATTGCCAAGTAGGTTAAAAATTTATTTTTGTTTATCATAATGATATATTATTGTTCGAATATATTCCTGTTCGGATATTTGAATGATGCATGACTTATCAAGGTATTTTAATATATGGTGTTAATGAAAATTTCTGTTCGGTTAATTATTACCACGTGGTAAGCCCTCATTGGACCCAATGAGTGGCGTGTCGCTTGGTCCAACTCACCTTTGGCTGGGTGATTTGGCGTCCGAGCATGACGAAAGGAGGATATAAGGTGCAGTTATGCAAATTAAATACTTGTTCGGTTTGTTTGAAAATATTATTCGATTAAATGTTTTGTGTGCCCACTTAGCAATTGCATGATTAGTTACAACCGCATGTATTATTGCATATTAATTTTTGGTTACTGGGACTTTTAAGTCTCATTCCCCGTGGTTAATATTTTTACAGGATCGAGTCCGGCCGAGAAAGCACCAGAGGTGTAACTATGGTGTATGAGACACCATCTTTTACGTTGCCTCTTATTTTGGATTATACAATGTATCTTGTACCAACTTAGGATATATCTTCTTTGTGAAGCATGTAAACTCTAATCCTTTTTATTAAAAGTATTTATATGACCAAGAGAATTAGGTCTGTTCCTCTTGATTTATGATCTGATTTGAATATCATGCCATGAGGATTATGTCTGTCCCTCATGGTTTTAATTGCTTTTTTGGATATTTTAAGACTTGTGTTATGTTTTGGATATATCATGGTAAGAAAATTTTCTACCATGATAATTGTTTTAATAATTTGTGAAAAATCAATTTGTAAATTTGAGGGTGTTACATATTTCAATAATCTTTTATAATAATGGCTGCGATAAATATTCCAAAGTTATTATTAAAATAAAATAGAAAACTTAGCTTATAATAATTTTTACACTTTACAAGCCATGAATAATATATATTATAATATTATTGACTTCACACTGAATAATATTGTTCACTCATAATAATACTGTTTACCTAAATATTGCTACCATGAAATTGCTACTCTTTCCATCCTAAATTATAAAATGATTTTGGAGAAATTTTATTATCACAAAATATAAAATAATTTAAGAAAAATATAATTTCATTAATAATACTTTTTAAATATTACTTTTAAATGGAGAGAAAATTAAAATAATATAATAATATAATAATTAAGTATTTAGAAATATTTTTAAAAATTTATATTTTTTAAAAAATAAATTTATAAAGTTTATTATATTATATTTTATTAATATACATAGTATTATCTCAAATTATAGTATAAGATCATCACTGTTGACTTTCAGCGGATGCTTACCATTTTGGAGTAACACTGTTCGACACCCTGCCATTGCTTCTCCTCTCTCTGTTGTTGTTGTTGTTTTTTTTAAAAAAAAAAAAAATCCGAAAAGTGCATTTTCTTAATTCTCCCTCGGTCAGTGATCATCAAGCTTCTGATCCACCTTTGTTGACCTCCATCACCTACACACCATCACTACTGCCAAAAAGAGGGCAGAAGTATCATGCTCTCATGGTCTGGATCCTCTCGTAATTCTCTCTCTCTTTTTCTTCTTTTCGTCTTATCTCTACCCGTTCAGATTTAATTATTTTTCCCAAAAAATTGGATTTTTTGATAAAATAAATAATCACATAAAAATAAATAAATTGAAATACAGTTATATACCATTATTAAAATTTTTTATAAATTAAATTTTATTTATTTTATAGCAACTATACATTGTTCATGTTAAATTTCAAGAGTTTAAATTTTCTTTTCTTTTTGGTTTAACTGGTTCAGAAAATTAAATCAATTTATCTTGTAATCTTGAATTTTTATTTTTTTGAGATATGTAATTATATTAAATAAATATAGTAAAAGCATTCCTGCCATTAATAATAACGATTTCTCACAGCTAGCTTCCGAAACAGAATACTCTCACGCTAAAAAGACTTGTATTCTCTCCATGCCATTCTACATGGATCCATATATATAATATAAATTTGTGCGTGTCCTTTCTAATTAACCTGAGAAAGCATTTTTTTTTTTGGGCCGTTAAAATCTCACGTCTCTGTTATATTCTTCTTCTTCTTCTTCTTCTTTTTTGACCACCATCTGTTATGTTCCTTTCTCAGCGTATTATAAATTCGTATTTTTTGAGAAATAAATATATTAGATTTAGGTTCATTCATCTTGGTAGCCTGAGAGATTACAAAATGAATTAAGACACATTCCTTAGTGTACATTGAATTTTATTCTTCACGCCTCTTCCCAATTATATATGTATTAATTTTTCCATGTCACATAAAAATATCATTGAAGATTATAAAACTGAAACTTTTCCACCGTTCAAAGGATTTGAGCTGACATCGTACGTGGAGATATAATTCATACTAATTATGCTCAAAATTGAAGGGAGGGAATATTTACCTCTTCACGCGGTTACAGATCTTTTCCAATTTAAATTAATTTTGTGATCCACATGAGATAAATATACATTTAGTCATATAATTTTATATAAAATCTTAGTTTAGTCTTTAATTTTATAAGGTATCTTTTCAATCATTTAATCTTGATACTGTTAGTTTTAAATTATTAACTTTTATGTCAATCATTGTATGTTGTTTCAAAAAATTAAACTTAATATGTTAATATTTAAGAATATTGTATTAATATTTAATAATTTAATATATATATATATATATATATAATTAAACTAACAGTGTTAGAATTTAAAGATTGAAAATATGCACTTTATAAAATTAAGGAATCAAAATAAAACTTTGAATATAGTCAAAGGACTAAATGTACACTTTAGTATTTGTATTACAATTAAAAATATGAAATCTTATGCTTCCTCTGGTCCACAATATGAAAATTTTGCATACCAATAAAATCTTTATTTTCATAAAATATATATTGTAATTACCAACATTTTATAATGAGTGAGATATAACTTTACACAAAAATTTAGGTTAATAAATACAATGAGAAAAATGAAAAAAAAATTTACATGTATTAAGTTCCTTATATTTTGAACTAAGATTATTTGAGAGAAAATGCTTATATTTTAAACCAAGATTAGTTGAGAGAAAATGTTTATATTTTGAATTGGAGGGAGTAATTAATAAATCTGATGGGTAACAATGGAATTAACGCACATTCAAAGGTGGCTAAGTAATGCGTGAGACTAATGAGGGTATAGGCGGTTATTGTATTGTAAATTAACGAACTTATGACGGAAAATTGACAAGTCATCGTAATTATTAGGCGGAAAATCAATTTCATCAATAAAAATAAACATTTTGATATTATCTAGACAAATTTTTCTATACACTGCATAATGTTTGTATATTATTGACAAACTAAAGGATGAAATGATATATCTGAATAAAAGGGTAATATTATAATATTCGGAGAGATGCGGCATGTGTAAAAATGGAGCAAAATAAATTGAAACAGATAATTTTCACCATAGAAAAAAAAATTGGCATAGATAATATAAATACAAATATTTAATATGTTTCTACTTTCGTTGGCTTCATGGTTTTGAGACGCCAAAACGAAGGAAGGATTAACGAAGGAATGAACCAACGTGAAGCAGTTACTTCTATCCGTTTCTGCCGGGAAATGCTGTTTTATAAGCTTCCAACGATCACTTTCAAGAATCGCATTCGCTCTCTTCACTCTTTTCCTTCCAGTGCTCTATATTCTCTCCTCACTGATCTCTTCTCGGTTCTGATTCTCACAAAAATGAGCGGTATCCTTGAACAGACCAATGTATTCAAATCTCTGTAAGTGTTTCTGGAATTTGGATCCCGGTCTCTGCTTAGGGCTCTTATATTTGCCAAGAAAATGTTTCAATTTGAATCAGTTGAAAATGTTTCGATTCCGATCAATCAATTGTTATCTATCGCTCTTTTTGAGTTCCAAGATTCCATGCAGATGAATGAGCAGTATTCTCGATCAATCATTGTTATCTTTTTCATTCTTTTAATTATCTTTTCAATTTGAATTTTTCTGATATTATTAGTTTTACACTCTTCAGGTTCGTGGGCTGTTTAGAATGCAGAGTTTGGTATCGTCGTTGGAGAAGTTCTAAAGCAGATCTGAATTTAGATCAGTTCAACATCAGGGTCATTGAACCAGTAGGATTCGGTCCGTTCAGGAAGGTTTACCGGTGTCACGATGTAAACAGTAATCGAGTTGTGGCAGTTAAGGAGGTTTACGCTGGTGACGGTAGTGAAACAGAAATGATAAATGAAAGAATCGAGTTTCTTAAAGATCAGCCGCATAACAACGTGGTCAGGTTGATTCCGTGCCCATCATCGTTCAGTTATATTATTGCAAATATAGTAATCAGTCATGGAGGGAAGGTTTCTTGTTTTCTGGAAAATTTGGTCATCTGGGGTTTATGAAACCTTGCTGATTATTGCATATTTTGTCTAAACAGTTACTGTTTCGAGTAATTTCATCTAATTGGAGGGTCATATGCAAATTTACGTTGGATTTGAACGAAAACACTCAAACTTGAGAGAATGATATTGCTTATGCAGTTACATATGTTTTTGTATCAGGTTGCTGTATACATTGAAAAGGGGATGTTACCTCTATCTCGTTTTTGAGTATATCACCCCTAATCTGTACTATTTCATTAACCTATCAGAAGACCTTAGATATCCAAAACAAAGAAATGTAAGTTAATCTTTCTGTTGAATATCCTTGTCCAGCTTACGCTTTATATAGCTTACTTCTTGAGGAAAGGTTGCTTATTTAATTTACCCTTGTCCTCGCATGCAGTATATGTTGTATCAGATGCTTGCGGCTGTAGCACACTATCATTCTAACGGGATTCTCCTCCGAGATCTGAAACCACAAAATCTACTCATGGATTTTCGTGATGGTTTCCTCAAGCTATGTGATTTCGGTTTGTACAGTTCATTCGGAGATCCTGAACCTTGTGATGTATGATAATATATACCACTTATCCCTCGATTTGCACTCATATATATATATGGAAAAGTATAGAATCACTCAGGGCTTTATGGTACTTATTTACAGATACCAGTGTCCTTGTATACTGCGCCTGAGGTCTTGCTTGATAACAATGAACATTCACGGCCATCTGATCTGTGGGCCGTGGGTTGTATTTTTGGAGAGATAGTAATCAAGAAGCCTCTATTTCATATTGGTAAAAGCAATCAGGATCAGCTAAGGGGCATTTTCGGGTAAATTCTCTACTCCAGAAACATCATGTTTGTGATGTGCTTGATATAATGACAAGCGACTTTCATTATTATGAAGTTTGTTAGGAACTCCAACTGAGGAATCTTGGCCGGGAATTAGTGACCTGTGCCCTACACTTGCCTTCTACCCCAAGTTCGAACCGCTGGTATCTTTCCATTGACTGTTAAAAGACAGTTTGTTTTTACTGGACGTGTGGCTGTAGAATCTTGCGGGGAATGAAGCTACGAGTTTTAACCATATGCACCTGTTATTTTGTGCAGAACTTGTCTTCAAAGTTTCCTGATTTGGAACCAGAAGGCGTTGATATTCTTTCGGTAATCAAGTTTAGTTTGCCCCACTTCATTGAAAAGTAATACTAAATATATATATGTGCGCGCGCGCGCGCGCATGTTATCACGACTATCAGTAGAGTTTGTAAATTAAATGACTGGTATTGTTTATGTTGACATATGGATTCTTGCTAACTCTTGTACTAAATTTATTGTGAGTGATACAGAAGTTGCTTTGTCTGGATCCAAAAAAAAGAATTTCAGCTGAAGCAGCTCTTGACCACGCATTCTTCAATAATGATTTGTGGTATACACATACTCACTTCTTTTTACATATATTAATTTAAGTTCGGTGTATATCTATTAAACAGCTGATTCAATTTTATTTTTCATTAATTGATTGTTATTCAAAGTAAAACACTGATGAGCAAGAGAAAACGGATCCAAGACGTTGCTGAACCTAGAGGTACGAAGAAAATCGAACTTGGGGACAAGAGAAAACCGATCCGAGACGTTGCTGGACCTAGTGGTACAAAGAAAATCGAACTTGGGTACTCCACAGATTAATCATTTCTGTCGACAAATCGTCACACATACATGGATCAATATGCAGCAGAAGAAAAAGAAAGCTTAGAAGATGAAGTTCCCATTATACTCTTTTGTTATTATGCCAATATTAGCATAGTTCTATAGATAGTTATACTAGAGATATAGAAATATTTTAATTTTGTGTTTTGTGGTTTACATGTTGATTTTGAAGCGATGTATGGTCTAAAGTGGGGATCTTCAAGTTAAACCTTGCCCTTCAAATATCTCTTATTTTTGTGCTAGATCAAAAAATCTGAATCCAATTAATTGGGATCTTCAAGTTAAACCTTGCCCTTCAAATATCTCTTATTTTTGTGCTAGATCAAAAAATCTGAATCCAATTAATTCTGACTTCTTCGTTCTCTCTTTATATTAAGTCTGCATCTTTTTATACTTCAGTTTGCCGGAAAAATAATGTCTAAAAAAAAAAACGAAAAGTTCTATATTAGTCATCTTATTAACAACTAACTGCATGCATGTGAGTGATCAGAATTAATTGATTAGGCTGCTGGGTGATTAATTGTCAGCCAATAAATCAAATTAATCAATTATTTTAGTTAAATAATTAATATTTGAAATGTGTACTTTTTTGAATGGATGATGAAAACTTGACTTGAGAATGAGAATAGATACTGAAAGTCCTTTACTTCTTAAAAAGGTGTAAAAAACAAGAAAAAGGCAAAAAGTTTTACTCTAGATTGGCAAAAATTAATCAATTCATATATCAGAGAGAAAATCAGGGATAAGAATTCGCATGTTTGATAAGCTAACTGATTAAAACTGAACAATTATCTTCATTAAATCAAATTCAAGGTTTTTTTTTTTCCAGATCTCACAAGCTTGGAACTCAATCACCGTTACTTATGGAAGTCAAGTGCTCATCAATCTTCCCGATGGATTGAACTCTGAACTTCGGATTGTCCTTCTCTGCGCTACCCCCCTTACAAAATGCATCATATAATTGCGTGTTCGTGCAACGTGGGGTGGGAGGAGAGTTTCAAAGCTGTAGTAAAACCCCATTGTAATTTCACTACTTATATATTTATATAGCATCTATAATATATAATATGGTTAAAAAAAATAACCTTCATTGTTCAGTGTGGGGCTATTTTTAAAATTATATATATATATATTGAAATAATTAAGGTTTCTAATTCATCTTTTTCGAAATAGATGGAGTACTGCCTAAATTTTATCTTGTGTACCTTCACATGTTTCTAATAAACTCTTACCTTCATAGTAATTATGTCTTATATATAGATTATTCCAAAACGCTATAATTGAGTTGATTAAAACTATCAACTGAACTTAAACCATACATGTTTTAAAATTTTAGCTACAAAAACATAGATAAATCTTTTCTTTTTCTCCTTGAAGAATTATGAAAAAGAAAAGGGCAACAGCGTACGTACATGTACATAAGAGAATTTTTGTTTTAAATTTGCTTCCTTCACTTTTAAATTTAGTGTTGTTATTATTCCAAATAAACTAATAACAGCCGATGCGATGTGTCGTACGGGATGGTTAGAATTTCAACTGCACCAAAATAAATCTTTCATGATAAAAATTCAAATGGTTCAAACCTCATGCGATATACAGAAGATTAGTGATTAGTGAAGGCCATTTTATAAATACGCGGAATCTTTAAATTAATTATAGTATTTAGAAATCCATCATTAGTTATGGTTAAGTGAATTTCTCCAACTCTGATTCCTAAAAGTATCATCTCTGGATCTTTTGAGTGAATTTTAGGTGATGTCCAAAGCAATACGCATTAATAGTATAAAAGATTTTAATGACATTAATTTGATCACTGAATTTTAAGTTAACCCCTATTGCAATTAATTAATTTGGTTCATGGAAGCATATTATAATTGAATTATTATAGAATAGCGTACTATAATTTCTGGGCAAAAAAGAAGCGTATTATAATTTGATAATTAATTTTTTGATATTTAAATTAAAGAATTACATTATTTTATTAATTTATTAACTAGAGCCAAGACTATATACAATTAAAAATTGATGACAATAGCCATAGAATTAGTTATTTTGGCGGGAAATACTGTTTTATCATCCTTTAAGCGTTCTTTCTGAATAGCGTTCTTTCCAACCCATTTAGTCGAATCTCTCTAATTATCTTCGTAATCCTGAATCTCTCTCTAAAGCATCTCGGTTCTCTCTCCACTCTCATTTCAAAATGTGTGAATTCGTTCAAACTATCATAAGTTTCTGCGAATCTGTGTAAGTATATCTTCACGTTTAATAAAAATCCGATCCAGAAGTTGTTGAATATTTTGAATCAAGAATTTGGATATTGTGATTTAGATCCTTTGTCTAGGGTATGCACGTATTTTCTGAAAAATCTTGCGGAAGAAAATGTTAAAACAGTACTTTCAATATCAGTATAATTGTCGATAGCGCGTATCTTTTTAACTCTTTTAGTAATCTTTGCATGTAATTTGAATTTTCTGATGTTAGTTTTTGTACACAACACAGGGTTATGTGCTGTTCCGAATGGGGAATGTGGAATCCCTGGATTGGATCGGTACCCAATTTAGAGGAATTAAACTACAATGTTATTGGCCCGGTTACAGACTGTACGTTGAACAAGGTTTACCGTTGTGTTAAAGCTGATGTCGATCAATCGATGGTATTCATCAAGGAGATTTTCATGCCTGACGGATATAATACAGCTGTTCAGACATCGATAAGTGCTAAAACGAGTTTTTTTCGATTCCACGGTCATCCAAACATTATAAGGTTGGTCTTAGACTCTTCACTCAGTAATCAGTCATATGAACATTTCTTGCTTTTGGAACTTTATTTGCTGATTATTTCTGTACGAGTATTTGAATCTTAATCTATCACCGTTCGAATGTCGAGTTGAAGTCTGAGAAAAATTGTGTTTAAGTATTTAGTGACGAATAATATACGTACGTTGTTTAATTTTGTGTATCAGGGAGCTGCGTTCATTCAGGAGGGGGAATTACATGTATATTGTTTATGAGTATTTTTCCGTTGATCTTTCCAATTTCATTTCGTTTCCAAAGATCCAGAGAGATCCGCAGACAAGAGTAAGTAATCTTTCTGAGATGTTATAGGTAAAATCATTAATATCTGGAGATATTCTATTTTGCAAGAAGTCATAATATAATCTTCTGCCTTTCTTTCTCACGTTCTTCGTTATCATCTTTTTTTTTTTTTAAAAAAAAAAAGCATTTATTCATGTATTCAGGATCGTGCATCCGAAATTGTGAAAGTTTGTGAAATGAATTAGCCTCCTTCCGCCTCTCCTTCTTTTCTCGTAATAATTATTTTGATCTTCTACGTATTAATAATGAGCACGTTAATTTTGTGACTGATGGTTCACTTTCTTTTGTTTGTCCAAGCAGTTGATTCTTCAGCAGATACTCTCTGCCGTAAAACATTGTCATTCTTATGACATTATCCTCGGGGATATAAAACCAAAGTACATACAAATTAATTTCACTGCTCGTTTAATCAAGCTAGCTGACTTCGGTTTCGCCGGCGCATATGGAGATCCCTGGGCATCTTATCCTGTATGATATATAACATAACTCCTCAATTTTCTTAATTATTGCATCATATGCATGCATGGTCGAGACTCAATATTGTATTTGAGTACAATAATTGTCATTTGAGTATAAAATTGTCATGGTTTCCGTGTAAAATTTAGAAGTAATCATTTTGAAAGTTATATCTAACCAATATATAAAATTAATGTCCTCTTAACAGATAAAACCCTCCCAATACAGTGCTCCTGAACTCCTGTTTAGAACTCGTCAACATTCAAAGGCAGCTGATATGTGGTCTGTCGGCTGTATATTTGGAGAGCTGGTAATTGGGAAACCTGTATTCCAGGGCACAACTACAAGGGAACAATTGGTGTCAATTTTTCGGTAACTTTTGCGCCTCAAAAACACATATTAATTGTTTGTGTGCCAAATGTGATCTTGAATAATGCCATGAAAATATAACAATGGAATTTCAATATGAAGTTTTTTAGGCACGCCAACTGAGGAATCCTGGCCAGGAGTGAGCAGGAAGTGTAGAACAATTTCATGCTTTCCCAAATATCAACCACAGGTAAGTATGGTTTATTTGTTGACGAGATCTTGTGTTGTAGAACCCTCCAAAGCTTGGGTTTTAAACTTGCATTTCTTGTTTGTGTAGAACCTGGCAGAAAATTTCCCTGGTTTGGAACCAGCGGGCATTGATCTTCTTTCCGTAAGTTCATCCAATTTCTTCTGTGATCTAAGTTAATTGTTCGCATTTAATAAGAACGAAGAAGTATAAATATTACATGAAATTAAAGTGAGAGCGTGCAAGAACATCAATGCACATGACGTAATTGTTCTGTGCTTTTCATGACTAACGGCTAATTTTATTTTGAGAGACAGAAAATGCTTTGCCTGGATCCAAGAGAAAGAATTTCGGCTGAAGATGCTCTTGAGCACGGATACTTCAATTTTAACCACAACTGATTCCTTGCAATTTTAATTTCAAGTTGTCATCAGATATTTCTATGACTGGGGGCATGCCCTTCATGTTGTAGCATAGTTCAAAATTTAGTACTATTCTTTCTAATAATAATAATAATAATAATAATCGCTTTTTCTTCATTTGAATTTAAATTGCTTATGGCTCCTGTTCTTCTTGCTCCTCATGCGCCCCAATAGTAGGTTTTCAGTAATTTTACGTGTTAGAATGAGGGTGAAAAATAAGCAAACTAAAATTAGGTCTTCAAATATCCCATGTTCATTCTCAGCGCTGGGCCCTTGCACGATTAAATATTTAACCAAGATCGTAAATATTTAATTTTCAGTACAAGACAATATTTAACCGAGATCTTAGTCCCTTGAACGAAATTGCGAACAGCTAGCTAGCCTTGTTAAAATGCCAGAGTTATATGATGATGGTGGGAAAAAAAAAAAAACAAACAAACAAACGATGATGACCACGATCAATTGAATTTTCCATTCTTGCAATGCCAGAGTTATATGTCCTTCACATTGATGACAATGCATGTTTTACAATTTTAGTTCGATATAATTGGAATGGAATTACCCTGACTTTGAGTTTTAAATATTAAAAAATATTTTTTAAAATTCTTCTTGCCAAAAGTTTCAATGAAAAATAACATGAAAGTATTGTTTTATTTCGTATTTAATTATATGATTTACTTAATCAAATATTATTCCGCAATTTAAAATGTTAAAATTTATTCTACCGTCCCAATTTTAGGACATCTCAACTCAAATTCAATAGTTTTTTTTTTTTGTTTTATAAAAGGATGGTTGTATTGTTTAAAATTGGCTAAATGAACAAATTACTCTATCAACTTTAGATCCAACTAGTAAAGTACCTATGTAATGCACGGCCTATATATAATAATTTTTTTAATAAGTGACATATCTATCAGTTATGATGAATTAAAGTTTTTATAAATAAGTGTCAATCTTATAGAAAGATTTTTCTCAAAAGAATAACTTGTAGCATATCATCTCTAATACTCCATATCATCATAAATGTAGTGGGGCTATGTAATTATCATTTTTAATGTTAAATATGCATATTAGCATATTAAGTCAATGTAAAAACTAAATGAATACAACATGAATGGATACAATAAGCATATTAATAAAAATTTATAATTAATTCGACCAAAGTATCGAAAACTTTCCTATAAACAGCATTAGAAGTTTTGTCTGTGGATTGACGATCCTCATCAAGAACCAATATTTTTAAACCTTCCCTACTTCGAACACGAGAAACAGCAACATATAACTGGCCGTGCGTAAAATAGGACGAGGCAAATACAAACTAACATTACACAGGCTCTAGCCTTAGCTTTTATTAATGGTCATTACAAAAGCCAGCATAATAAAAAACTGCCTCCTTTTCATAGTAAATAGAAACCTAGAATCAGATGAACACATAGCAATAGGAGACATATATACATTCATCCCTATAGTTGATTTAGACATTTCTTGGGCTTCAATAACATGTTTTTCAATTCTCGTAACTATAAGACGTGTACTATTACACAACTCCATAGACTTTTCAATGTTTCCCATCGAAATAATTGGGACACCAACTCTCAATCTTATTTCATGATTTGGGAGTCTTGATATTATAATTGAATTTAAAAAATTTATAAAGTGCAAGTCATCGAGTGATTCTGTCACGCCCCAAAAATAAAGGTAACCGGCACAGGATGTGAACCACATCATACATCTCGTAAGTCACAAATTTAAGGTTTCTTTCATTTAATTAAAATGTACTCAATTTTACACTGACATTTTACTACTATCAATACTACTCATTATAATAATTATTTCAACATTTTGTAAAAATTTTGACAGAACCTCTTTTGTAAATAAAATCTCTCTAAATTTTTGTATCACAAAAATTTTCCTTAAACATTATTTCAACACTGTATCACAAAATGTATCATAAACTAAGGGCTCTAATTATAAGTTATGTGGAGCACCTAATCATATATCTCATGATATAATACATAAATTTTACTTTTACATCTATAAGACATATTTACAAAACAAGCCTCCATCTTTGGTAAGCAAGACATACAGCGTCAATTATGCTATCTGAGACCATAATAATTTTTCAGTGAATAACGCCCCAACAATAAATAAAATGAAAAGTTTGAAATAGTTATGTAAGTTAAAGAGACACAATTTTCGTAAAAATTTAATAAACTTCATAATAAAATAGCTCTATAAAATTTCAAATAAAATCTCAAATTATTGAACTGTCATAGCAAATGATAATTTCACTTGATTTCAAGAAAGCGCATAAATAAAATAAAAATTTATAAACAAATTACTAAATAAAAACCAATAGAATATGAAATCATCAAATGGTTGCATTCATAATTATAGGAACTTATCAGAATAATTTACAAACGTGGATACACAGTCCACGAGGGTAACTAACCAAACGCGGCTTATGCCACGAAAACAAACGTGGACACACAGTCCACGAGAATATGTAACCAAACACAGCCGAAGCCATGAAGCAAACATGGACATACAGTCCACGAAGATAATGTTAACCAAACGCGGCTTGAAACCAAGAAATCAAACGCGGGTACAAAGCCCACGAATAACCATCCCTCCGTTCCACATGCATTGGCTATCGCACGGGACTAACACCTCCTATAAACACCCTGCTAGCTAAGTGTACCATGGTGCATCACAGGCTAATGGAACTGTCGTTAGCAACTAGTGTTCTATATAAAGTCCCTTTTTAAAATCATTTTCAAACATGCGAGAAAATCGTCACTTTCAAGATATAGTTCTCATTCTCAAAATCAAACTCACATGAATACTTTTAAGCTTTAAAACTTGCCAGAATCAAATTTCATATCCAATGTCCATGATTGCATTTATTGAATAAAAAAATTTTAACTTCGAACTCTCTATCCAATATTTGATAATAAAAATCTTACAATCAAAGTTCAAACTTGATTTAATTGATCAAATAGCATTTCAAATTTGGTAAAGTTAATTTCTCAAAATAAAGTAATGTTAATCAACAAATATTCAATAATCGCATTAATGCTATAAAAATAATTTCCAAAAAAATATAATATTTTAGTAAATAAAATTTTGATTAAAAAAATCAGTTGATACCACTTACCTAAAGTGTGCCCGAGTACTAAATTAACTTCTTAGAACCCAATCAAACCTTTTTTCCACTAAATGCCCTATCTAATATAAAAAGAAACTTCAATGTCATAATCAACTTTGATAACCTCTTTCCAACTCTTGTCAAGTGCAAGCAATAAAACTTAATTAATATTATATATACACAAAGCATAATTAGTCACTCTAAATTCTAAGTTCTCCTGTCACCCTTTCTATCAAGCAACTTAAAGGCATTCCCAAATCAAATTTTTAAACATTATCATTTATAATATCATCCATACAATTGCATAGAATGCAACTTGTCTCGGCACAGTTTCATACTCAAAATTCTCCATACCATTCAAGTTAAATTCATGAATAATTAATACTCAAACTAAGTATGTACCCATAAGAGTTAATGAAATTTTAAAAAAATCATATCCGACCACAACTTAGCATTCCACTAAAATACAATCTCCTAATAAACTTTTTGTCAGAATTCCAAAACTACATTACTGCCAATATTCCACAATAAGGCTTCTTTTCCTTTTTATTATTATTTTTTTATTTAACATTCACATCTCTTATCACATAGTTCATCAACAACCATTTATTTCCATGATTTCAAAATTGCCCGAACAAATGTCATGCTCAAATTTCCTTTACAATCTTCATTGTAAGTTTATAGAGTAATAGCACTCAAATTAAACATACTAATTGCAATGATCAATGAAATTTAAAAAAATATACAACCCAAGTAAAGTTTTCTCATCATTATGTCAAACACCGTCTATAAACTAATTCTTAAGCCCAAACCAAACTTCTTACTCTTTGATTTCATTTCCTAAAGATTTTCAATATAAAGCTCCATCACTTCAGTCCTAAGATACGCGCACGCACACATAGAGAAATGATAAGAGAAAAGTAGACTCAAAATCTCTTTACCTCCGTTCACACTGGTAGGCACAGGGAGGAAGGGACGAAGGCAGATATAGGGAGAAAAATGATAGCCATCAAAACAGACCTCCTACAGCCACTTAAATTTAGGATGCTGTAAACAACGAGAAAATTTTAGACTCCCCTAAACCAAATCAGAGACGGGAAGCACGAAAGGATGGGGAAAAAAATGAATAATGGCACACAAAAATAGCTAACCATGAGGACTAGAGAAAGAAAAGCTCACTGTGGGACTTCACATCAGCAGTGAACGGAGCTGTTGCACCTATCAACGGTGATGATCTGGCAGGTTGATCGATCCGTGATGCGAAACAGGGGAGATAATGAAGAACTCCAGCATTCCCAAGTAGCAGAACAACAGAGGAAGGAAAGGAAGGCTTCTCGTTTATAGTAGCTGACGTCAACCAGTGGGGGAATAAAGGAGGTAAATCAGAGGAGCTAAGGGCGTGCTAGCTTGTTCTGGAGCTTTCGAAGAAAATGAAAAAAATGGGAATGGAAGAAACCGATCGTGCTTTTATCTCTGTCTCTCTATTTTGGGCTTTTTTTTAATTATCGAGGGGTAAACTTGTAATTTCACCCAAACATTGGAGCAAAATTAAATAAAACTTCTCTTTTGCACAAGACAAATTCGAACTAGGGACCTGAAGAGTTAATTGACAGCACAACTACCACTAGTTCAACAATCCTTCTTGTTTAAATATTTCCAACATTAATACAAATACAATTAAAATTAATTATTATATATTTTAAATTTTACTTAAAATTCCTGGGTATTACAGATTCATGTCCCTATCATCTTTTACAATACTATCAAAACTCAAGTATACAACTTCCTCTCCAAGGATCATAGATAATATGTACTTATTTACTTCTTCAAGCACAGCTAATATAGAGGCTAAGATAGCCCTATCTCTAAAATATAAAGCATTATTGACATTGTTAAGGAAATTTGGAAAGTTGAATCAACAATAGACTTTATTGAATTTTCTGAACCATCTAATAACAAATTGGCTGGGATATATCTTAATATCCATGGAACCTTTATTAACTCTAGCAACAGTCCCATCACCAATTAAGATAATTCAGTCAGTAAAATCCTGAATATCACTGTTAGATGCCATATTATTTATTTTCATAAGTCTCATGTTTCTTGTTAGTGTAAGAAGTTGACAATTATTCCATATATATGAAGAGTTAATGGTAGCAAAAATAATTTCTTCTCTAGATCCACCTGGAATAACAAGAAGGATTTGCCTGAAGTCTCCGCTGAACACGATAACTTTTCCTCCAAATGAGAGATTGGCAGCTAATAGGTTATTAAACTTTAGGATATCTTTTAAGCATTTATCAAGAGCTTCAAAACAGAACTTGTGTGCCATTGAAGCCTCATCCCATATAATTAATGACATGTGAACTAATAATTCGGCTAAGTTACTTCCTTGTTTTATAGTACATATAGTGTCTTCTGTCACAGAAAGTGAAATGCAAAATTATGAGTGAGCTGTTTGTTCTCCTGAAAACAATAAAGAAGCTATCCCGCTTGATGCTACATTAAGAATAATTTTACCTATAGATCTTAATGAAGCAAACAGTGTCTTCCAAACATACGTTTTTCTAGTACCACTATATCTGTAGAGGAAAAAAAACTCTTCCTTTATTAGATGCAATAGCGCTAATAATTTTATCATAAATTATCTTTTGCTCAAGTGTTTGTCTACAACAACCTTGCCAATTCAATAGACAACATAGCCTTATCATAATTTAGTTCATTTCTTATTAGCTTGTTATCATTTATATCCAAGCTTGACATGTTAGCTAAAGGCATAGGCTCATAATCTATGAGATTTTTTCTATTAGATTGAACTATTTTTTCAATCTCAATCAATATAAAATTGCATAAATCAGCATCATCTAATTGTAATCCTGTAAAAATAATGTTGTTACATCAGCAATATTGTCCAATAATTTATATAAACTCTATTACTACTATTAGATTGTAAAAAAAGTTAAAGAATCTAAATGTAATTATTCCGTGCAATGAAAAATTAGTCCCAATTTAAAATGTTAAAATTTATTCTGCCATCCCAATTTTAGGACATCTAAATTCAAATTTAATAGTTTTTATTTTTTTTTATAAAAGGATGGTTATATTATTTAAAAATGGATAAATGAATAAATTACTCTATGAACTTTAGATCCAATAACATCATAGATTTTAAGCTCATTTATTGTACAAATTGTTCCCTCAACTCTTAAAAATAATAAAAAAGGACCCCAAAATGGCAGAAAAATATCTATAATTTTTTTTGTCCTTTACTATAATTTTTTGTCCTTTTTTGTAATAATTTTTGTGGTCATTTTTTGGTCAACTAAATATTAGAATTAATTTTTGTTAACGACAGTAGATTAAATTGCACTATTTTAAAAAATTGAAGAAACTTTTTACACAATAAATAAGTTTGAAATCTATGATGCTATTAGATCTAAAGTTTATGAGATAATTTATTCATTATCCTTTAAAAATACCTAAAGGATTATAATTGACATTTTAATTTGCATCTATTAGCAAAAAAATAATTAGAATCTTAAAATAAAAAAAATCTAAATTACTCCCTCCATTAAAAAATATAAGGTATTTTTAATCGAATAATTTCACCCCCAATAAAGTAGTCACCTACTTTCAAACTAACTCTATCTTTTTATATTTATCTCTATTAAATATTCTACAATAAATATAAAGTTATTATTAATAGGAACAATTTTGAAAAACATGCAATGATTACACATCAAAAGATTAAAAATATTTTATATTTTTTAATAATCAATCCCTCAAAAAATGTCTTACATTTTTAAATGGAGGAAGTATCTAATTTTAAATTGAATGGCTCAAGCTTAGGATGAATTTCTCATGCTCGTCTATTTATAGGGTGATTATATTCATATTAATCGCATTAAATGTAATTAGTTTTTATCAATTATTTATTTAACTAATTAAGTATATATTCTTTTCACATCATAAGAATGAATATTTATGGCTTTAATAAACTTTAAATCCTATTTATAAGTCATTTCCATCATATCTGACTGGAATCAAAGAAATTTTATATCTCATTTACTCTATCTTAAAATTTAATAAATTTTTATCTATACGCTTAATAAGGGCAAAAAAAAGTAAAAATAAATACAGAAAATAATGAAATATAGTCTGATAAATAATATAATCAAAATTAATATTTTCTCTTTGTCATAGAAAAACTTATAGATGCAAGTTATGCATATCTATATATGAGAAAAACTTATATGCATTTTAAAAAAAATTATATACTTTAGATGATTGTTTCTAATTACATCAAGAATTGTGTATCTTTTATATGTTATTTATTTTATAATAAACTCTTATAAGGAGAAAACCAGCCCCACAAATGTATTAGAAATGATACCTTGAGACGGATGTAAAGCTAAGCAAATAGCTTGTAATAACCTAAAAAAATAATAATAAGTATTTTTAAAATTTTTGATTAGGTAAGCATTATTAATCTTAAATTCAAGGTTCTAGATTTGATTCCTTTGCTGCGTAAGAGCAGATTTTTTTTCCAATCTTACATAAATTACCATTTTACTCCGAGCACAAACAGATATTTTTCCCCTCCCAGCCCAAATATTGCGATCGGCGTTAAGTAAGAGAGAGAGGAGAAGATTCCAGAAAGCCTCTCGTCTATTCTTCTCCATTTCAGCATGACCACCAGTGTGAGTGTGCGATCACCATGATTAGCTGTTGCTAACAGTCTAAGTCATGTGTCGTCTTCTCCGTCTTGTTTTGTAGCGTTCACTGTTGCTAATCTGTGGTTAACTCGTTCATTCGTTCTTCAGCCGCGTCGCTGTTCGTACTTTTCTCCCCTGCCTTTCTGTGTTTGTGCAACAGCTTCTCCTCTTCTTGCTTCAAGTTGCTGCTGCATTTGTAGGTGCGGCTATGGCTACAGGGGTGTCAAACTTCTTCCTTACATGCTTCATGTCACCCCTGTCTCCTTCCCCTGTTCGGCCATCAGGTTCCACTCCTTCTTCGCTAAGCTATATCAGCGAACAAATGGGTTGCCATTCTGGTGTAACTGAGTGTGTACTGGATTTCTTTCTCCCTCATTTTACTGTCGGCCTTTTCTCTCTCTGTTGTTTTTCTCCTCCAGCATTACGTGATAGCATGTTCATCTCCACCCTGTTTTTGACGTCATCGATCTGGTGTGCTGAAGCTTCAAGCTCTTCTCGCCATTTCCTCAGCTGATTTGGGTGTTTGAAAAGAAAAGAAAAAAAAGGAAAAGCTTGATTGGAGTTGTAAGAAGCGAATTTTGAGCCTTAAGGGTGCTACAGGTAAGTGGATAGCGTCCCAATTAATTTATCAATTAATTTTTTTATTAAAATTTATTTTGTTACATTAATTATTTTAATAATAATTTTGTTGATTGGTAGATACTTTGTTAATTAAATTTCTTTATTTTTAAGTTTTAAGAAATATTACATTTTTCTACAATTCACGCTAATAGTAATAACATGATTGTTGGAGATTTTTTTGATGAAGATTACTTTATTTTGTGAAATTAGCTTTATCAAATTTAAAATGCTAGTTACTCAATAAATACAAGTTTGGATTTCAATTAAGGAATTTTATTTTGAAAATTATTGAATTGCCATGGAAAACGATTCATGCGAGTTTGAATTTAAGAATGAGAATTGTGTCTTGGAATTGATAATTTTATCGCGTGTTTGGAAATGATTTTAAAAAGGGACTTTATACAGAACACTGGTTGCTAACGGCAGTTCCGTTAGCCCTTAGCGCACCATGGTACACCTAGCTAGCAGGGTATTTATAGGAGGTGCTAACCACGTGTGATGGCCAACGCACGTGGAACGAAGGGATGGTTATTCATGAGTATTGTACTCACGTTTGTTTTGTGGCTTCAAACCGCGTTTGGTTAGCATTACCCTCGTGGACTGTGTATGCACGTTTGTTTTGTGACTTCGGCTGCGTTTGATTACTTACCCTTGTGGATTGTGTGTCCACGTTTGTTCTCGTGGCATAAGCTGTGTTTGATTATTTACTCTCGTGGACTGTGTGTTCACGTTCGTTAATTATTTTGATAAGTCCCTATAAATATGAATCCAATCATTTGATAATTTTATATTCTATTAGTTTTTTTTAGTAATTTGTTTATAAATATTCATTTCATTTATGTGCTTTCATGAAATCAAGTGATATTATCATTTGCTATGATAGTTCAATGATTTGAGATTTTATTTAAAATTTATAGAGCCATTTTATTATGAAATTCATTAAATTTTTACGAAAATTTTGTCTATTTAACTTACATAACTATTTCAAACTTTTTATTTTATTTATGTTTTATTGTTTATTGTTGGGACGTTATTCACTGAAAAATTATTTTGGTCTCAGATACCTTAGCTAATGTTAATCTTCCTGCCGATCCTTGAGCACTAATAGACAGGTGGAGGGTTGATTGAAATTTTTCCTTTGATGCATTTATAAATGTTTATATATCTTATTTTCATTTTATTTTTGAAAGGTACAATTAAGTACTCCACATAAGCTATATCTAAGATTTTTATTGTTATATATATGCTATCTGTCGGCTAGAAGGAGCTAAGCTCCTGATTTATTTGATATTTTTAATTACATCAATGTATGTATAGATTTTGAGAGATTTTATTTACAGGAAGGGTTTTGTCGAAAATTTTATAAATATGTTGAAACTTTATTATAATTATCAGTGTTAAAAAGTGTTATAATTTCAATATAAATTTGATTTAATTTTAGAAATAGAGTAAATTTACAACTTAAGGCTTACAGGATGTGTGAAATGGTTCACATCCCATGCCGGTCGCTCTCTAAATTTTGGGGCGTGACATAGCTTCTGCTCCAAAAATAGAAGACTCTATTGGTTGTAAGAGGTGTGAATTCACTTGTCCAACAGATTTCTTGAGTGTTTGAGTTTATTTATGACATGAAACAACTCCAAGCATGGGTCTAGCTTATTGATTTGTTTCAAAAAACTACATACGAATACTATTTTTTTAATGACAAAAACCCGTGCTCAAAAAACAAGTATCATTAATATATAAAACTAAATATTTAAATTTTTGCCATTTTAGAAACGAAAGCAGGAAAATATTTGGGTGGAAGGTTTTTTTTATAACGATTAAAATTAAAATTTTTATGATAAATATTAAATATAATAATATATTAAAGGTGTAAAGTCAAATTTGAAATATTAAAATAAACGATTTAGTACATAATTAAAAAAGTAATAATATTGAAATCAATAAATTACTTTTATGATAAAAAAGTATATTTTATAATTATGAAACAAAATATATTTTATAAAAATGAAATTGATTGTTAAACATATTTTATACAATATTATCTTGAAAGTAGTATTATTAAGGTTAAAGATAGATATACCTATATCTTTGAAATATTATTTAACATACTCCCTTCATTTAAAAATATAAAATATTTTTAATTGAATTTCACCCTCCAATAAAGTAGTTACATACTTTTAAATTAATCCTATCTTTTCATATTTACCCCTATTAAATACCCTATAATAAATATAAAGTCATTATTAATAGGGGTACTTTTGAAAAAAAAAAGGTAATGATTACATCTCGAAAAATTAAAAATACCTTTTATTTTTTAACGGAGGGAGTATGTATTAGAAATTTTTTATTAAATTAAAAGAGGGTAGTTTTATAGAGAAGATTGCAAACATTTTTTTTCTTTGGTTTTACATTTGATTTTTGGATGGACAAATGGTACATAATTTGATGCATGCGCCCGTCGTGTGCATTGCAGAAAGGGGATTACGCGCCCTTTCTCACATTTCGTTTCGTACCCGCACATACCGTGAATCTTTTAATTGATTATAGTATTCATTAATATGTCATGAATTATAATTAAGTGGATTCCTTCAATTAATTAATTTGATCCCTGAAATTTAACATCATTCATTTAACCAGTCAATTTTATTGCAATGAATTAATTTTGACTTTAGAAGCGTAAACGCGTGTTAGTATAACATAATTGAATAATTATGGCTGCAACGCTGCAGATTAGTAAGTTTTGGCGGGGGGAAATACTGTTATGTTACATCTCTCAAGCGTTCCTTCTGAATTGCACCCTGTCGCTCGCCCTCTTCTTACGATATATATGCATATATATATGAGCGATTTCTTCCAAGTTTGATTGAATCTCCCTCTAAGTATCTTCTCAGTTCTCACAATATGGTCGGTTTCTCTCTCTGCTCTTTTCTCACAACGAGTGAATTCCTTCAAAATTCAAACATTTCTGCGAAGTGTGTGAGTATCCTAAACGCCTGAAGTGATTGACTATTTGAGTTTGGAATTTGGGATTGGGATTAAGATCGTTGTCTAGGGAAAGAATTTTCTGATAAATCTTGTTGACGAATATGTTTACATTCCGGTATTCCGGTCGATCACTGCTATCGAATTGTCTTGTTCTCTGTTCATGCCTTTGAACCGTGTAAAACTAGAACTGTTTAGATTCCACTCAGTGGAATTTAAATCTGCATTTGGATTTTATAAACTGTACTCTCAATCTTACTGATTCGGACAGTATATATTTTTAACTGTTCTAATTATCTTTAACGTAATATGAATCTGCTGATGTTAATTTTACACACAACACAGGTTGATCAGATGCGGAATTTGGTACCCTTGGTGCTATGAACCGCCGCCGCCCAAATTAGAGGACTACAAGATTATTGGTGAGGTCACGAGATTGTGCGTTCAACAAGGTTTATCGTTGCTATCGACGTGATAACGAACGAATATTGGTAGCCATCAAGCAGATTGTCATAATGGGGATAATGAAAGAATTTCGGCGATCGATAAGTGCAAAATTGCTTTTCATCGGTTGCTAACCATCGAAAACGTTGCTAGGTTGGTCTTAGATCAGTCTTGATATTCTTTATGGGTATTTCAATTCAATCTATCAACGTTTGAATGTAAAGTGATTCTGAGTAAAATGGCGTTATGTATATCTCTCGGTTACCTTGATAATCTGTGTGTTAGCTTTTTTAACTATCAGCAAGCATTTGATGAATTAATGCAAGTTGTTTTTTGTATCAGGATGCCGTATACAATCACCATGGGGAATTGCTTATTGTTTATGAGTGTTTTCCCACTGTCCTATATCATCGAGCAACCAAAGCATGTTAGAGTTCCACTGACAAGAGTAAGTTAATTTTTCTGAGATGTCTGGTCAAAAAGAAAAACAGAGATCTTTCTGTGACTTTGTAGATAAAATCATTATTTGGAAATATTCTCTCATGGCAAGAAGTTAGTCATAATTTAATAGAATCTTCTGCCGTTGTTTGTTTTCATTTTCATTTTGAAAAAAAAAAAAAGCATGTGTAAAATCGGTATTAGTACATTTAAAGTTGGATGGGTTTTAATGACCAGATTTGAGGCATTTAAAATTAATTTTATTTCGATTTAAAATTTTTAAGTTGTAACTTTTTTGTAAAAATTATTTTTTGATGGAAAAGGAAATTTTATTAAGAACACAGAAGGTAGATGAGAAAACATGACGAAGAGATTCGATACCGTACAGAGAACATGACATTAAGACATAACAAATATACACAGAAGATCCCAAAAAAAACACATCGTTAGACTGTAGCCCGTCGAAGAAACTTCTGCAGAAAACTCGCAATCCGTGTAAAGCTGTTCAGAGAGCATGTGAACTCTGTTCGAATGAGCTACGTGTACAAAGTCCGTCTTGCCTCTTTTTCTATAACATACTTCTACATCAGATATAAATATCTTTGTACATACTGATCGTGTTTGGTGATTGATTGAGCAGCGGATTTTGTATCAATTACTCTCTGCTGTAGCACATTATCATACATGTAAATGTAACGACCCTCAATTTTAAATTAAAAAAAATTCTTTCAATAAATATATTATTTAAATAAATTTTATAATAAGTAGAATTGGTAGTTTAGAGAGAAACTCATGATAAAAATTTTTCTGAAAATCTAAAGCTTAAATTTTTCTGAGTAAAAATTTAGTTTTAAAATTATAGAAAAATCTTGTGCTCTTTCTTGTAAATTTTTTTTTGTGCTTCTTATTGTATTTTTTTTGGTGCTCTTTTTGTAATTTTTTCCATTGCTTCTTTTTGGTCTGAATCAGTTTTTTTACACAAAAAAAAAAACAGAGCATCTCGATTTTTTTTCTCACCGCCATCATACACCTCTCTAGATCCTCATATAGTCGGTTCATCTCTCTAAACCTTACACATTATTTGCTCGCTGTCAGCGGTGAATTCGCGTTTCTACTGTTGCTTATCTGCTGTCGTTCTCGTCGCTCTTGTTTTCTCGCCACAGTGAAGCCGAGCTGCTGCTTCTCTTTCCCTATCATCGGCTGTTCGTTCATTATGTGCTCTCAATGATTTGTTCATCTCCGTCGTGTGAAGTAGCTGACAATCTCTTCCCATTTTTGCTCTGTTTATTGCGGATGAAAGTGTGTGTTTGCATGCTCAATGTTTTTTTCCTTCTTCCTTAGCTGTCAAAAAGTTCGTGTGCGCGTGTGTGTATGGTAGATCGAGGATGTTGTTTTCCGGTTGGATTTTGGTCTCCTTCCTTCTTGTGCGTGTCGAAACCTGAAGCTCTTCTTTGTTCCTTCTTTGCTGCCATTATTGCTTCTGTTCAGGTTGGCTTCCGTGTGTATGTACGTGTGCGTGTTTAGCTTCACCTATTATTGTTTCTCAAGTACTGAGTGTCTTGCGTATGTATATGTAAGCTCAAATCCTTTGCTTTCTTGGCCACGATAGTTGGTCTTCTTCCTTATCATCCGAGCTGCAAAACAGAGCATTTCGTTTTTCTCTTTCCTTTTTAGCATTGAATACATGATGGTTCTAAGTTGTCATCACTACACCTAAGGTTAAGGCAAATCATTAATCCTCTCTTCTCCCTCTTTGAGTGCAACAACAGCCATGAAAAAATCCCTTCCTTTCCCTAACTGCTTGATGTGGTCCGGTTCCTTCTCTTGGTGTGTTTTACCTTCAACTAGGATTGAAGTGTTGCTTTCGGTTAAGGGCTAGAAATCTTTCAATTATGTTGAGTTGAAAGATAATTATAATAAATAAAAATAAATTGAAGATTAGAAGTTGTTGAAATTTCTTGATTATTTATTTCATAATTTTATCAATAATAAATGCATGCCTTCAAGGTAATTGTAAAAAGGTATAAGAGAAGAATTTGGTGAATTATAGTTTGTTAGTCTTTTATATTATAACTTAATTAAAGGAGTAAATGTAAGTTTTAGTTTAAGTTATTAATTGAAAATTTTAAAAACTACTAAAGTAAGGAAAAATGATTATATAGGATGCTTTTTTTATTTTTTTTTTTAGTTTAGAGAGAGTTTAAGAATGATTGATATAATTTATAGTGAATTATGATTGACTAGGGTCATAAGGGAGTACGGGGATAAATTGAGAGTTGTCAAATAATTTGACTAACTCAAGTGTACTTGAAATGTAATTGATTATAGTGTTGTTAGTATCAGATAGATTGAATGTTGATACCCATTAAGTGCTTGTAAGATTATTTGATGAATGATTTTAGAATTTTGACTCATTTGTCAGGACCTTAAGAGCTTTATTAGAATAGAGATCAAAACTTAAGAGAAGCAAGTTTTAGAATTCTTGGAAAACATTCAGGTAAGTGGATAGCGTCCCAATTGATTTTTTTTCAATTAAAATTTCCTTTATTAAAATATTACTTTTTTTTTTGAAATCATTTTAATAGCATTAATGCGATTATTGGATATTTGTTGATTAACATTGCTTTATTTTAAGAAATTAGCTTTACCAAATTTGAAATGTTATTTGATCAATTAAATCAAGTTTGGACTTTAATTATGAGATTTTTATTTTATCAAAATATTGGATTGATACAGAGAATGATTCTTGCGAGTTCGACTTCAAAATTTTTTTGATTATTTGATAAATACAAGCATGAGCATTGGATATGAATTTTATTCTGACAAGTTTAATGCTTAAAGTATTCTGTGAGTTTGATTTTGAGAATGAGAACTGTATCTTGAAAGTGATGATTTTCTCGCATGTTTGAAAATGATTTAAAAAAAAAGACTTTATATTAAACACTGGTTGTAACGGCAGTTCCGTTAGCCCTTGGCACACCATGGTACACCTAACTAGTAGGATGTTCATAGGAGGTGCTAGACCCGTGTGATGGCCAACGCACGTGGAACGGAGGGATGGTTATTTGTGAGCTTAGCACTCACGTTTGTTTCATGGCTCTAAGCCGCGTTTGATCAGCATGACCCTCGTGGACTGTGTGTCCACACTTGTTTTGTGGCTTCAGCTGCATTTGATTACTTACCCTCATAGACTGTGTGCTCACGTTTGTATTCGTGGCAATAAGTCACGTTCGGTTATTTATCCTTGTGGAACTGTGTGTTCGTGTTTGTTTATTGTTCTAATAAGTCCTAAAAAATTTGTGAATTTATTATTTGGTGATTTTATATTCCATTAGTTTTTATCTAGTAAATTATTTACAACCATTTATTTCATTTATTTGCTTTCTAAAAATCAAGTGATAAAAATATTTGTTATGATAATTCAATGGTTTAAGATTTTTTTAAATTTTATAGAATCATTTTATTTTAAATTTTATTAAATTTTTATGAAAATTGTTGTCTATTGACTTACATAATTATTTCAAACTTTCCTTTTATTCACTGAAAAATATTTTGGTCTCAGATACCTTAGCTGAAGCTGATCCTTATACTGATCTTGAGAATTTTTAAGCATGCTGAGTGGAGAGTGATGGAAGTCTTGATGTACGTTCTTCTTTTGATGTAATTGATATTTAGTATAATTCATTCTAAAAAATATGGCTAGTTGCTCCACGACTATAACTAGGGTTTCTTTTAATACACACACCACCATGTACCCTGTACCGATCATCCTCTATTTTTGGGACGTGAACAGTGAGATTGTGATCGGAGATATAAAACCAAAAATACCTGCAAATGACGTTCAATATGGAGATCAAGCTAGCCGACATCGGTTTCGCCGGTTCATTTGGAGATCCTTGGACAACTTATCCTGTATGATAATATGCTCCTTAATTTTCAGTGAACACTTTAAGAAAAGTCGAGACTGACACGACGTTCTTTGTATTTTTGCTTATTAAGGGCGCGGTTTTTCATTGGAGCTTACAGTTATCTTTAATTTAAAACTGCCATGGTCTCTGCAATCGGTTTGAAAGAAAAAGCTAGCAACTAAAATCAGGAGACAATACCTCAAAATGGAATTATACATGATTCACGTCAGGGGCATATAAGCATGACATGATGCCTAAAATAATGGTTTGAACATTTACGGTACCTTATGTATAGTATCTTGTATCTCTATCATTGTACTCTCTTTAATCAGTATAATGTCTCTTGACTTGACAGATAAAAACTTTCTCAGTATAGTGTCCTGAACTACCGTTAGATCACGTCGATATTCAAAGGCAGCTGATATGTGGGTCTGTTGGTTGTATATTTGGAGAGATGATAACTGGGAAACCTGTATTCCAGGGAAAAACTCAAATGGACCAATTGAAGTCAATTTTTCGGTAAGTTCATTATATATACTAGAAAAACACATGTATATTATGTTTATGAGCCAAATCTGCTTCAATAATGCTAATCAAAATAACAATGGGAATTTCAATGTATGAAGCCTGTTAGGTACCCGAACTGAGGAATCCTGGCCTAGAGTGACTGATGAGTATGCAGTCGCAGAACACTCTTATGCTTTCCCAAATTTGAACGAATAATGGTATGATTATCAAAGTATGATTTGCTTGCTCACTAGATGTCGTGTTGCGGATCCCTCGAAAGCTACTAGGTTTTATTTAACCTTGCATTCTCTCGTCTGTAGAACCTGGCAATGAAGTTCTTTGGTTTTGAACGAGAAGGCATTGATCTTCTTCCGTAAGTTCATTTTTCCCCTTCGTTCATATTATATTAGTTCAATTCCTTCTTATATCTAAATTAATTATTCGCATTTAATAAGAACGAGGAAGTGTGACGTGGAAGGAAAGTGCTTGAGGCGGGCAAGAAAACTATTATACATCTTGTAATCTTCTGTGCTTTTATTGTGCATGACAGAAAATGCTTTGCCTGGATCCGCGCAAAAGAATTTCAGCTGCTAATGCTCTTCAACATGATTACTTCAAAGATTTCAATCAGAGAGGAAGGTATGTTAATAATCCTTTTTATTTCTATTAAAGTTACTATTACTATTATTAGCTTGAGCTAATTCATGTTTATTATTTGTGGACGCTCCACAAATACTGTTATCCAAAGGAGCCCACCGAGCAGGATTTAAATACAGCAGAAGCGATGGGAAGTCATAGCCAGCAGCCACTAAAAGATCCGCATATTAATCTTGATGTGAAGAGGAATACTTAGGGCCTGTTTCGTTTGTAACTTTTAACATTCAGAAAGTATTTTTTTTACTTTTCAAAAGTCAAATGTTGTTTAATTTTTAATTTTTTTTAAAAAGTTTATTTAAAAAATTCTTTTTAAAGGTTGCTGAATGTGCTTTTGGTCAACTTCAAATAATGGAGCTTTTTAAAAATAAATTTAAAATTTATAATATTATGTTATCATATTATTTTCAAGTTTATCTCTTATTCTTTTATTTAAAAAATAGTTAATTCATTAAAAATATAATTATCATTTCAATAATAATAATTAGGTATCAAGTTTTTAACATTATTAATTGAATAATTAATTATGTTAATTTTTAAAATTAATGTATATAAAAAATTATAAATCTTTATTCACATCTTTTAAAGTTACAAATTAAAAAATTACAAAATAATTAGAGGTTAAGTTTTTTAGCATTATAAATCAAATTTTAGGTTATTTAAAATCTTTATCACATTTTTTAAATATTTAAATATATTATATTTATATAATAAAAAATTATAAATCATCATAAATTAATGTTCTTTTTAATAATTGTACATTCAAAAATACATTTCACTATCACAATTCAAATAACTGTTACTGTATCAAATTGACTTTTAAAAAAATATATCAAATATAAATTTTATTATAACAATTGACTTTTCACTAAATTGATTTTTGCCAAATGAATCTTTACTAAATAAATTTTTAATAAATGAAAACCAACACACACACTTCAAGTGTCGTCTTTTTCTACTACTGTGCAAGAACAAATACATTTTGACATATATGGTTCAAATTTAGTACTATATATTCATTCTTATTCTAATTGCTTATGTATTTGTTTTCTTCCTTTTCTTTTCTTTCATTAAACTTTGAATTGTTTATGGTTATTTAGAAGCTGAACTTTAGGTTTTTAAGGGTAAAAAATGCATTTCTAATTGATGTGGAAAATAACGAACTTAATAATTTCCGTAGTTTTTATTTTTTTTTATTTTACAGTTGAAATAGAGTTGAAACATATTCAAAAAAATTATATAGAGGTGATTAAAGTCTGGTTAAATCTCATGAAAAATTGAAATTTAATAACCAATAAAATAAATTTATTTAGCTGCCCCTACTGCGTCAATTAAATTCACATCCAATCTTGACCCAAAAAATTTCGCATCGAATAGTTATGTATAATTTTTAGGGATATGCCTATAGTTGATGTAGAATAAAAAACGGATAACTTAAAATGTTTTATTTTATAGAGAAACGTATATATTGATTTAAATATATCTATAAATTCAAAACACTACATGACACGTCACTTGAATGTTTGAAATTTTAATTGACATGTGGATTAATATATATATTTTTTCACTTTAGGAGATAGAGAAGGCTTAAAATATATTGCATAACGGAAAGGCCCATTAATTCTTTTAGATAATCAATGTGGTGGACTCAGACACTATACAAATTTTAATCTAAGTTGGCACTTACTTG
>NW_026556705.1:0-32576 GCF_029017545.1 Prosopis cineraria
ACTGCCATTAAAAGTAGGTGGATTAAACCTGGAATATGTCTTCCCAGGCTCGATCGATAGATAGATTTGTAGCAACTCCTACAATCTGTTAACGATTTGAAGTTTGAGGTAGCTCAGGTCTACTATGAAACTTCTTCCAGTATTGGCCTCTCTTGAGCTTCTCTTTCTCTTCTTGATCTCTAACGGAATAACACTCATGATCTCTAACTATTTGCTAGATATCGATCATCATATCCCTCAATTCTTCTAACAACTATCTCTTCTATTAGCTTGTAAAGGCACATTTGATTGAACCTTAGGGACAGTTTCATCCGCAACTAGACGCCTAGACCACTCGGGTGTTCGAGTAGCTTAAGTAACTCTTCTTCTTCTCATTTCTCCCTCCCTCATAAGGATGAAAGAGCAAAAAAGTTAAGGAAAAGGGAAAGAATGGTGTAATGAAATAACATATAAGTTTCTAAAAATTAGAATGAATGTAGAAGCAAAGCAAAACCAGATGAGACATTGTTGAAATTGATACCATTAATTTGTAATGCCCTCACTGACATTACCATAAGTTCTACTACCAAAAATCACTAATTACTTATAATCTTTGAGTTAAAATTGTTGAAAACATTGGGATCTCAATAAAAGATTTCTAAAAAATACTTTATATCATTGGGGGGTTATCAACCCCATACACAACAGAAGCATAAAGAATTGGTACATCAAAAGTCAAGAAACATGTGCATCACTTAAAAAATAAAGTGAAATTTGCATTGTGCACCGGGGCTTGTGCCACATAGACTGTGGCATATGCATAGAGGCATAATCGCCTACTCTGTGCCATGCATCACTGCATGCGAGTACATGTGCTGCGGCGCGCACACTAAAATTTGCTGTCAAATGGCAATTTCTCTGATACAAAATTCAAAATGCACCCATTTCCACATACGGAGTCCAATGGGATGGTTCAAGTGCCCACACGAAGCTTATTTTCAAAATCTAACCAGTGACACTAGTTTCATCCCAATCCATATTTCTATCAAAATTGAATGCTAAAGTCTGCTTTGACCATTTTCTGTCAAAGTTTTGCCACTTAAGTGTCTCATTTCGAACCAATTATCATTAGCCATTTTGTAAGCCTTGACCAAGTCCAAATGGACAAAATACACCTAATTGACCATATATGTGCACAATATAACACATATACATAAACTTGTCAATAATGTGCCCATTTCATACTTTGGGCCAGATCACATTTTCACTTTTTAGTCTCATATATCACCAAATCACTCCATTTAATCTCCACCCATTCATATACAAACATAATTATACCCATCCACTAGCCTTTGCATTCATTTCATTATTCACACACATATAAGGGATAGGAGTTCAAAATCAAAAACATATCATGATTATAACCAATGAACATGTACAAATTCTATGGCAATTTATACATACTATTGGCTCATAATTTACAAATCATTACACCATGTCTTACAAAGACTTAGGCAAGAAATGTCATCTCATCCTATATCTTTTCCCTTTGACCTAGTAGTACCAGAACCTAAAAAATATAAATAACTATGCGTGAGATAAAAATCTCAGTAATCAAATATAGCTGATTAAATGTCTATTACCCACAAATAACCATTCTAAAGTAACTGAAAACATTATATTGCACATATATATGTCACATATCAATACTAAATTATCTTTTTCATATATAATCACATTTCAAACACTTTTACACCACAGCTTAATCAACTATCCACCAATCCTCTAAAACTCCCTCGACGTGAAACCATAGGCTCTTATGGTAACCACTTGTTGACCTGAGCTCACTTTTAGTGGTAGAAACACCCTGCCAAAGGTAATCTAACCCACCTACAGACCATAGTTTTCCCCTCTTCACACACACCTGTGATAGACGTGTCGTTAACTCTTAACCACACCCTATCAGGCATTAAGGAGTTGCTAGATTGCCTAGATGTCCCATAGTAATAGTCCATAATATGCTATACTAGATTACCCAAGGTAACAGCCCATATAATGCTGCATTGGATGTCCTATAGTGCTAGGCCCAACCATATAGATTTTTTCACTCACAAATCTCCACACGCACATAACCCTATATATCCTGGGTGAACTCCCACCCCTTTGATCATGCTCTTTCACAACTTACACTACTTATACACCTTTCCATAACATATATATATACTCATAAAAATAAATAACTTTTTAAATTCATTTCACAATGCAAAGTTCAGGTTAAAACTCATAAATTCACAATTTGGACAATTGACATTACTTTTACACAGTTATAATAGTTAATAAACATAATAAACTATATAGTTACCACAACCCTTCTGTTCATTAGAAGGGTTACCCATGTAATTTCAACCTTATTCAAGCTCCTCTCTCATAATTTGTACGTCACACACTAGAATCTACACAAAATTGGCATTCAGAGTCAATTCCTTTATTGACTAAAAGTGCTAATTATCGCAATTAAACACTTAAATTTAATCCACATTTCACACTCGATTATGCACATTACCATTAATCACCCTCATTTGAAGATTTAACATTTTCTAGCAATTTTTCTCTTACTACTCTCTCTCAAAATTAAGGCAATTCTTGCCCACAGCTTGAAAACTTTTATTGTTTCGACTTAAACTAGTTACAAAGCACTAGTTTAACTCTAGAGGACCTATTTATTACTATCAGATAAGAAATTAACTCTATAAAGCTCTTGAATTCACTTTCTCATTAATTAAAACTAAGAAAAAATAGGGTAGATTCGGAGGTTAAGGAAATACATGACTTACCCAATAAATAACGAGTTAAAAATACTGTCCTTGCTCCTTATTTAGCTTGCCTATCATAGCCTTGGCTCTTCTCCACATAAAACCTCTCTTCCATCCTCATTTCTCCCTTCTATTTTTTGAGCTAGACACGTCCTTATTAATCTAATTTCTGCTCCATGCGTCATTGTGCATCTACCACCTATTGTAGTGTGTGGCACAGTAAGGAAAATTCTTACTATGCTCGCACACTCTGTAACATCCAAAAACTTCAAATCTGGAAAAATGATTAATTAAGGGATAAATTAGTTAAAAATATAATTAATTTATTTAATCATGTTTTTGGGTTGTTAATTAGATTTTTGGGTCATATTTGGCTCTAAATTGAGGTAGGATAAAAGTCGGATCAAGTTGGGTGGCATCAGGAGGAGCAAAATCAACATTTTCCTCAGTGCATCGTGAGTCGTGGCTTGCGTGGCGTGCGTTGTGGCGCATGGCATAGCAAATAACTTGAAATTTTAGAAATGATCAGAAAAAATTAGATTTTATGGTGGGAAACCTAAAGCACAAAGGGGGCAACTTTAGGCACTGCTAGGGCATCATTTTAGGAGGATTTTAAAAATAAATTAAGCCTTTAAAATTTTTGTGTAAGTTTCCTACCCTTCTCTAACTTCTCATCTCACTTTCCATAGGATTTGGAAGAGAGAGAATTTGGTCTAATTAGATTAAGCCATGAGTCAATCTTATGAAGGTTTCTATTAACTCTAAAGGTTTAATTTAGGTTTATTGATTTTGGATATGTGGTAATAGGAAGCTACTTTCTTGTTTGGTGAATTTTGGATCAAGCCCTAACTTGATAATAGGGTGTTGAAGTGTGAGAAGTTGAGATATTAAGTTTTATATTGTAATGGAGTAGAAGGAGGCTTAAAGGGATTGTGTGAACAAATTGTAATCTTACAAGCCTATTTATTGAGAATTTGAGTGAGAAGTAGGAGAATTGGGAGGTTATTGGTAGTTAATATAGTGCTTGTATTAATTAAAAATTAACATAAAGTACTTGTTGTTGTAGATTATGGTATAGGAAGACTTGCCTTGATACAAGAAGAAATTTAGTACCACGGGTAACCCTTTTAGTAACAAAAGGGTTGAGGCAACTAGATAATTTGCATTGTTTATTACCTTGTATAAGTTATTCTCAAGTTGCTTTTCTATGATTTGTTAGTATATATGCATAATTCTTTAAAGGTTAACTATTTTAGAAAATGAGTGGAGTATTGGTTTGTGAAATTCTATATTTTTGAAGTAAATGGTAAGATTTGTTATATTTGTTTAGAAAGTTGTTTATACATGGTCAAGTGGAGATATGTAGTGAAATGTGGCATATTAGAGGGTGGGAGGTCACCTTAGTAGAGATCGTGAAGATTAAGTCCATATGGCATTGCTGGTACCTTGGGACGCTAGGTGTAGCACTTACTCTCCTTACTGCCCGAAAATAGGTGCGGTATTGGAGACTTACTCTCCTTAGTACCAAAAAGGCTGCAAAGTTGGAGATTATGCTCCTTAGCATCCGTAGGATGCGATGTTGGAGTAACGACACCCCAATTACTTGTAATAGGGGGAAATAATAGTTCAGAAGTAGTTGAGGACACCTTGGCCAAGTAGTCCTACCATGGATGGTGAGCTTGGGGACCATACATGTGGTTTAGTTCTGTGAAATAGCCTACTGGTTCGGTCGAGAGTATTGGAGGACCGGATGGTTAGGGATCATGCATGTAATTTGTGGTGATCTTATATGATGTGATTATATCACTTATTTTAATGCTTGTTTATAACTTAGCTTGTTAATCAATAATGAAGATTATCTTAGTTACTGAGATTTTTATCTCACCCTATAGTTATCATTTTACAGGTTCTACTAGTGAGACTGAGCTAGGGAGGGAATCGAGTAAAGGGCTAGCATACTTGCTACATTCTCATTGTAAAGCCCAATTTTAATTTGAGTCATGTACATAAACTTATTATATAATATTATATGTTGCCAACTAGGAATACATATCATTTTGATTGGTTACACTTATTTTATACTATGTTGTTATGTATTTTAGCCCAATATTGTATATGATGTGAATATGTGAGAATTTTTGTGGTGATGGGCTAAAATACTAATACAAGTGCAAGGAATGTTTTATCTATATAGTGACAATGTAATTGTAGTGTATTATGTGGTAATAGAGGTTAAATAGTACATGTAGTGTTAATTGTGCATTTTGGCCATATTAGGCAAAATGGCCATTGAGTGACCAAGTTTTATGTTTGGTATGTTTTTGTGTGTTTGATTGGTCACTTAAGTTTATTTTGGTCCATTGGACTCGGTTTAAGCCTTAAAATGGGTTAATGGTATAAGTTATGAGTTTTAGGTACTTAGTTGAAAATTTATTTGAAAAATTAACTTTTGTATCCGAGTATCTAAAATTCTCATATGGTGTCAGATCGTAATGAAACTTATATTGTTAGTTAGCTTATTGAATAAGCTTTACGTCGGTACTTGAATCACTCTAATCGGACATTGGATGTGAAAATGGTGAATGTTCAAAATTCATCCAGAAAAGCTGTCATGGACATGTGCACCATGACACATTTCGCACAAGCAGCGGCACACAGTATAGAGAGAAAGCTTGGCTTTCTATGCCACATGCCACGGTGCATGGACCACAAGTTACGGCGTATGGACCAAAACACTCAAAAATGACATTTTTAGCCCTTTTTTGAAGTGTTTTGCTTCCCAAAACTTTTCCATACTTCCGATACCTTTATAAATCATTAAGTTTGAGCTCAAACTATCAATTTAAAGGGTTTTTATAGGATTCCAAATATTCCACAATTATTTTTGAAAGATTATTAGTTTTAAACCCTTATATTTATAGTGTGAGCTTAGGATTAATCCTTGCTTCTAATTATGATTGTTTGTTGTAATTGTGTGATGAATTTTGGTAATGTCAAGGTGGACATTACATGCTCTGCTTTAGGACCCCGCTCTTTTACTCATATCTGTTCCTATAACATCCCAATGAGTTAATGTATCACTTCACTACTTAGAACTCTAATCCCTACATTAAATCACTAATTCATCCCTAATCAGTTATTAACACAGGATTAAAAATTTGGGATGTTACAGAGGGGAAAAGAGAGGATTTGTCTCAGTTAGGGCAAGCAATTTTTGAGGTCTTGGAAGACATGTTCGACTGAAAGCTTATCGAATAAGTTTTGTACCTAGTAAAATTTGTCCTGTATGTAAGGAGTCATAGTAAAACCTAAAAAAATCATTGCTTTCATCGGATGCCTTGATGGTGGGTTCTTTCCCTTTCTCTTGCTTTGTTTTTCAAGATTTCCAGAGAGAGGTTGAGTATGTAGAGTGCCTTCAGGAGTCCTTTCAAAGGAGACTTATTTAGGTTCAGTAGGCAAAGGAGCTTTAGTACCCTTTATTGCTCTTTGAGCCTTTTAAATAGTTCTTGGCTTCTTAAGAGTGGGTTGAGATAATGCAATAGTAGTAGTTTCCAACGATTCTTTATTCTAAGTCTTCATCTTCATTCTTTCCTTTCTCTTTCTGAACTTTGTGACTTGTTCTTCTTTATCCATAACCTCATTATAGTTGATGAGGCTTGGGTTTCCCTATATTGAGCCTACTTGTTTAACCATAATATCTCTTGCTTGGAAGAAATCAGACACAAAGAGTCTATGAGCTTTCAGAGCCTCTTTAGTCTTTTTTATTTGTGCAGGCTTCATCAAGGATTAGATCAGTGTTTTCAACAAATTTAGATAGGTAATAAGGGCAATTAAGATAGAAGATTGGTTGGGTTTATAGGAAAGTAGATATGAGAGTTGTAGAAGAAGATAGAGTTTATAAGAAAGGGAGAGTAACACTAGTAAGTTTAAGGCAAAAGAGTGAACTGAGCAAAAGAGCACATACACACATGCATATATATAGACAAATATAGCACCAGTGTAACTAACGATAGCACCGGTGTTAAATTCAATAACCAAAAGTTCAATAGTTACCTCATTTAAAATTGTAAATGAATTTATTCTTATCCATGCTAAGTCATCTTGAAGTGTCAGACTCATCTCCTTGTAGTGGTGTTTATGACTTCACAGTGGCCTTACTTGCCTTTCACAACATCAGTGTTGATTAATGTAGCACTGGTGTTACTATCGAAGTCATTTATTCTGCAACTACTTAGAAAAACCATTAGTACCATTGTTGAAGTTCTAACACCAATGTTACTTATCTTTATAACACTAATAGAAAATTTCTTTTAATAGAGATTTGCACTTATTTCAACAACAACTCTGATGCCTAAGTTAGAATAGGATATAGAATTTAATAAACTTAAAATAAATAATGGAAATAGAGTTGCTTACAGTTTGTTAGGATTTAACAAACCCAATTCTCTTCTTATGAATATTGATAGAACACATTTGTTACCCAATTTTATTTGTCAATTAGGACCCTTTTATTAATGATTTATCACCTTTAAGTGCACTCATTGCATTAGATTTAGAATTTTGCCTAAGTTTTTAGGTTCAATGCATTAGGGGCATTTTGGTCTAAAAAATGAAATTTTGAGAAAATATATAAAAAAATTGAAGAAGTCCATTTTATGTCCAGATGATGAGTGATAAAATTATATTTTTAAAATTAATTTTACTTTGGGAGTAATTAAATAAAAAGCCAACACTTTCTTAAAGTCTTAGTTTTACCTAGTTTTCAGTTCGCTTTTATGTGAAAATTTTTATATAATTTTGTGTAGCCTAAAACTTGATTATTTTAATTAATTCTCCCTTATAATTATGAATTTAATTCTAGACATTAATTAGATTTTATTATATCACATGCTATTTAATTGAATTATGTGATTTATGTGACATAGGTGGCATATGACTTGTGCATCAATTGGGCAATTGAGGGCAACACTCCTTGAGGTCAATGGCTGATCATTTGCACGTGAATTATGATTATTTTTAGGGATTAAATCAACTTAAATGATGTGGGTGACACATGAGAAATTAGGCACACATTGGAATCATTTACAAACTAATAGGAGGGTGCCACCTTGCAAGTGTGATAAGGCTCCCATTTTCTTTTTTATTTTATTTTCCCATTTTTCAATTGAGTATTCAGCTGATGGGAAACACTTAGGAGCATGTCTATTCGGCCCCAATTCGGATCCAACACTCATCTCATTCATCTTCCACATTTTCTCTTTCTTGTTCATAGTGTTCTTCATTTTCTCTCTTTTGTTCTTCATTTTCTAGCACCCTAACCTTCATTTTCAGCCACCAAACCTCTAGAAAACTTATACCATTCTTCACCTCTCTTTATTTTCCTTCCATCCCTTCCATTTTCACAAGGATTAAAGCTCATTTCCATCATTCAAGAGCTACGGAGTTTGGCCTTCATAAGCAATCACTAGGGTTCTTGAACATGAAGACTGGCTAAGTCTCTTTGTGGAATCCTAGAGAGATGAAGATAGAGGATGAGTCTTGAGCTTCAAATTGGCTAAGTTATTTTGTTTCCTATCCTCTTCTCTTTTTACTAAATGGTTAAATTCCTTAATCTAGGGTTTAATCATCTTAACTTGTAAATTCTTACTTGAATTTGATATTGATGTAAAGAGAGAGGATTATTTCATTTAATTTCTTCCTTAGATAGCCATGACTGAATTTTGCCACTCTTTGTTTGGCACATAATCTTGCGTTTTTCAATTAGTGAATTACTTGTGTTAATATTGCATAATCTTGTGGTGTTAATGCTTGTGTTGTTGAGTAGCTTGACATAATCTTGTGGTTACTCACATTGTTGTTTTGACCGTGGCTGTTGAGAGGAGATTTTGAGTGAATCACTTGGTTAATTTCTTCACCAATTGGTTAATTGAAATAGGGACTTTAATTTAAGACCTAGAGAAGTTAGCTAATTAGGTTAATTGGCTTAGGATAATTTTCTTAAGTCATGACAACTTTAGTTAAGAGGAAAGGGAAGCTAAATTTAGCCTAATCATAAGAAGATAATGAGTCTAAAATCAACTAATCTCTAGGGTTCCATTATTGTGAAAAGGGAAGTTCATTTCACTCACTTTCACTAGCATTTAAATTACTTACACATTAGGTAATTGGTTTAGATATTTAGTTAGGTAACTAAATTCCTATAAACTTTGGTTGATTTATTTCACTAGATAACTTTTAATTAGACTAAGACCATTCCTTGAGAGATGACCTAGGGTTAACCCTATATTGCATTAGGTTACCTTTAGTTTAATTTTAAGGATAAGCAATTAATTCCCTATCAAATATAAACTACTCTACTCTTAAGGTTTTATGAAAATATCAGCAAGTTGAAGATCAGTAAGGATGAATTCCACTATGACATCCTTCTTTTGAATATGATCTCTGATGCAATGATGACAAATATCAATATGCTTGGTTTGAAAATGATGAACTGGGTTTTTAGTCAAGCATATTGTACTAGTATTGTCACATTTGATTGGAATATTCTTGAGCTTTATTCTAAAGTCTTTAAGTTGCTGCTTTATCCATAAGATTAGAGAACAGCACAAGCCAGCGGCTATATATTCTAATTCAATTGATGATAAAGAGATAGTATTTTTTTTCTTACTTGCCCAAGAAACAAGTGATCTACTAAAAAAATGGCCTGTTTCACTCATGCTTTTCCTTTCTATTTCGCATCCACCAAAGTCACCATTAGAATATTCATTTAAGAATTCACTCCCTTCTTTAGGATACTAAAAACCCAGTGAATCAGTATCTTTTAGATATCTAAAATATCCTTTTCAATGCTATCACATGGGACTCTTTTAGTGCTAATTGAAACTTACACAAACACCAATACTAAAGGATATATCGAGATGACTTGCCGTGAGATATGGAAAAGACCCGATCATCTCTCTATATGATTTGCAATCATATTTTATTCCCATAGCATCTTCATCCATCTTGATGGTTGAACTCATTTGAGTTTCAATTTTATTTACTTGATCCATCCCAAACTTTTTGAGCATTTCTTTAAGATATTTAATCTAATAAACAAATATATTCCTTACACAAAGATTCATCAGTAGCACTAAATATAATATCATCCACATAGATTTCAACAATTAACAAATGATACTTTTTTCTCTTTATAAAGAAGGCAATATCAACTTTATCTTGATTGAATCCTTTCTCTATATAAAAAAAAAAGAACTCAATCAATCAAACTAACCTCTGGGTACTTGTTTAAGTCTATAGAGAGCTTTCTTCAATTTGAAGACAACATCAAACTTTTGATGATCTTTAAAACTAAGTGGTTGTTTAACATATACTTCTTCAAAAATATACACATTGAGAAATGCACTTTTTAAATCCATCTGGTATAGCTTAATATCTTTCACAGATGTATAAGCTAGAAGTAGGCAAATTGCTTCTAACCTTGCAACTGGAGTAAAAGTTTCTTTATAGTCAATTCCTTCTTCCAACCTTGCAAATTGCTATTAGTTAAGCCTTGTTCTTGACAATGGTGCCTCCTTTATTAAGTTTGTTCTTGAAGACCCAGTTAGTTTCGATTATTGGATGATTTTTAGGTTTAGGCGCTAAGTCCCATACTTGGCTTCTTTCAAACTAGTTGAGTTCTTCTTGCATTGCATTTATCCAGCAAGAGTTAGATAAGGCTTCTTTAACTATTTTTGGCTCTACTTCTGAAATGAAGGCTAAATAACTAGTAATGTCTTAGAGTTTACTTCTGATAAGGACAGGTTCATTGATATCTCTAATGACTTGATCTAGAGGGTGATTTTTATTACTTCTCTATGCAGTTAGTTGATGAACTTCCTTAACTTTACTATCTTTAATTGTAATCTTTGATTTCTCTTCTGGACTTCCTGTTGAGTTGTTCTTCTTTAGTTGAAGATCACTTCTCAATAACGTCATCAACACCAAAGATCTACTTCTTTTCCATGGGAAATTCATCAAATACTACATGTATTGATTCTTTTATGGTCTTGGATCTAAGGTTGAATACACAATAAGCCTTACTCTTGCTAGAGTATCAAAGAAAATTTTTCATGTTTGATATGGGATCAAATTTTCCTAGACTCTTCTTGTGGTTGTTGTGGATGAATACCTTGCTACGAAACACATGGAGATGAGATATGTTTTGCTTTCTTCCGTTGTAGCATTTATATGGTGTGTTGTTAAGTTTAGGCCTTATGTAAGCTCTGATAATGATGTAACAGGTAGTTTTTCATAGCATCAACCTAGAATATCTTTAACACACCGTTGTCATGAAGCATAGCTCTAGCCATTTCAATAAGTACTTTACTCTTCCTTTCTACCACTCCATTTTATTAAGGAGTTCTTAGTGTAGAGAAGTTGTGACTGATTCCATTATCATCGTAGAAGTTCATAAAGTCACCATTTTTAAATTCTCCTCTATGATCAGATCTAATAGACACTATAAAAATACCTTTCTCATTTTGGACCTTTTTGAAAAATAATACAATATGTCACTGTGCCATATACTGTAGCATACTCTATATGTATCATGGTGTATGGTACAGAGATTGGATAAGTATGTGCATGATCTGGCATGAAAATTAGAAAGAGATGGAGAGGAAAAAGAAGTAAAGCTTTACTAGGACAAAGTGTAAGATCCTAGAAAATTTAATTTAAGGTTAATAGGTTAATTAAGGACAAATTAGACAATTAAGAGCTAATTTAATTTAAAAGATAATGTAAGAAGGCTAATGGGTTTATCAGACCCTAATTAAGGCTTAGAATTGGACCTTAGGAGGTATGGGGCTACATTTGGGCCTAATTAGATGAACCAGAATTGGAATATGAATTTTTGGTAATCAAAGTTTTGTTGGCCGTAGCTAAAACTCAATTTTTAAGATTCCAAATTAACATTTTAGCTCAAAAAATTAGAGAGTTAAGTGGGAGTTCGAAGGTGAATTAGGAGAGCTCTGTTAAGGTTTGTTGTAGGTATCCAAATGAGTTAATTTGGAGCTTCTTATCACTTGGGTAAGTACCTACAACCTCTTCTATTCCTCTTTTGTGCATTTTCATTATGGTTTTTGGGTAGTTCTGTAGGAATCCAAAAACAAGTTATGAGTTTGCCTAAAATTCTGACTTCAATGGGATTAATGAGAGTTTATTTAGGTGTCTAACCTTTATGTTATGGTGCTAATGAAGTTCTAGGATTTGAAAGTAAGGTTTGAAGTAAACCCTAGAGCTAATTAATTGAGTTAAGAAGGTTATGAGTTATTAATAGTGTTGATTAAACTAATGGGAGTCTATGTGAACTAATGGAACTAAAAAATGAATTTGATTATGGGTAGATGACCATAATGGGATTTTTAGGTTTAGGTCTTGATTAGAGTTAATTAAAGATAATTAGTCATTAATGACTATTGATGTGTTTGATTGTAGATTGATTATTGTAGTGCTATTGAGCTTCTTGGAGGCTCCATTGGATATTCACAAGTACTCTTGGTTAGAAAACCAAGAGTTGAGTTAACTGAGAATTTAAGTGTAGTATATCATTATGTTTGCATTTACACTTTAAGCATTATTGTAGATGGCATGAAATGATCTTATGGATGAATATGTTGATTTTAAACTATTACCCAAATATGAAACATGACTCATTGTGATGAAGTATCTGGTGATTATATTTACATAGAAGTTATTTAGTATTTGAAATATGGATTGAGCTTTGATTCGCTATGAGTTGATTATATAACGAACCATTGTAAACTATAGTATGGTGTAAACTACAATAAGCATGCAAGTTCTAGAAATTGTGATGATGATGAATCACTATGATATGCATGAGTTTAGATTCTTATATGTTGATTGAACTTACATGATCATAATGGGTGGGAGATAACCCTAGCTTAGTAGAGGGATTATGATAGAAAATCTATACGGTATAGCCTCCACTAAGTTTACGCATGGCGGTTGGCATACTTCATTACTATATATGCTTAGTATTACTGACAACCTATAGGTGCGGCATAGGTGGGGTATGACTAGTATCATTAATACTGGATTAGATGGTATGGGTCTAGCATTTATGACACCCCGAAATTTGAGTAGGGGGAATCCATGATTCGAGAGTGAGTGTGGGAGTCTTTAGCTGGATGATCCTTCATAATTGGAGAGCAAGGCTAGTCTAGTCATATGGGCTAGACCTATATGAGATAATAGCCCATGTATTTAGTTAGATGATATAAGGAGGGTATAAGGTGGTTGCATGTGATCATGCGAAACACATTATAAAGATGCATTATGAATAATGTTGTTTGTCTTATGTGATGTTAAATGCTTAATTGTTGTGATTGCCATGGTTTAATATGCTTGATTAAATTACTTGGTTACTAAGATGTTCATCTTACTCTCGTAGTTTATTGTTTACAGGCAAGGATTAAGCTAAGGGAAAAGGGGAGGCTTATGAAGCTAAAGACTAAGTAATCAATTGTAATGTCTTTATTTTTATCTTATGTGTAATTTCAATACAATATTTTCTAACTAGGGATCTTTCATATTGACTTATGCTTGTTTGAAGTCTATTGGCATTTGTAGTCTTAAACATTAAATTTAGTCATTTTTGGATTTTCTTAATAATGAAAGGGTCCAAACCCCTAATCTAACCATGATAGTATGCCAAGATAATTTGAAAAAAGTATATCTTGGCAAGTTAGATGAGTTTAGCATGTTTTGAATGATTATTTAGCTTGAATGCAAATAATTACATTTTCACCCCGTTATTATGTGCTTTATGGTGGTTGGATGGTCAACTGTTGTATTAAAAGTTATTTGATGATTGTGACTATTCGGACAACTGTATTAGGACTTATTGAGTGTGATTCAAACCCTTATGTAGGCTACTGGCTTATGGTTTGAGATTTGGACACAAGATTGATGGTTTAGAGGTAAAAATGTGAAATTATAGTTTTGGGTATCTAAATTCTTCATCTAATGTCAAATTCACATGAAACTAAAACCATGAGCTAGATTATGAAATTGTTGATGTGTGGGTACTTAAATCATCTCAATCAAGAGTATGAGTCAAAAGTTATGCAAATCAAAAGTTCATGGTTGGGAAGCTATCATGACAGTTGTTGTCATATCTTTGGCTATGGCCAATAGATTTTTAGTTGTACCAAGGACTCCTCGAGACCATTTGGCCACATCCAAGAGAGAATTTGATGCAGCCAAAACTTTCTTAGAAGTGTTAGACGTGGTTTAATGTCTTCTGGTTGCAATTAAGTACTCCTGTTAAGAAAAAATGACCTTTTTTACCTCATTTTGACTTGTTTTCAACCCTAGTTATTTTTCATACTTCTCAAACACTTTTTAATTTGATTTATAATGGCTAAATGACCTTTTAAGCTCAATTTTGAGATTTAATGAATTATAGGAACCCATCTCTACAGGGTTTTCTTACTTAGCCTTTTTTAAAAAATTTTTATACAGTCAAGGTTGATCCTTTTCTTCCTATGACATCTCTTATTGTTAAATTAGTTATAATTATCATGGTAGATTTACCTTAAGGTTAAGTATGTGCTAATTGTGTATTTAAAAATTGGAGGTTTTCTTACTTAACCTTATGAGTTTTCAAACAATCAAGGTCGATCCTTTTATGCCATGATATCTTTTATTGTTGATTAACTTGGTTGTAATTACTATGATAGTTCTACTTTAAGGTTAAGTGTGGGCTAATTATGTGTTTAACTGGAGGTTTTACACAAAGGGATTTAGACATCTAGGAGTTAGTTCTATAATATCCGCCTGACATTACTAATTTATCACACCTCATTTCACACACATAGGTAGAGGTCCCATAAGCCTCTTAAATTATCAAAATAGTAATTGTTAGATAGGCTAAACCTAAAAAAGGGTGAATTAGGTGACGCTTAATTTTTCTAGTGAAATTTGAAGAGAAGAAGATAGATACAAGGAGTTAATAGATTTTATATAAGATATTTATCCTAGTTTAGTCCAAATCTTGGCTGACGACCAGTTCTCAAGATCACTCTTGAGATTTTCAACTATAAACACAGGCTTAAATGGGTGCTTGTAGCCTCAGTATAACTCACAAGATTGGACTAGTCTTTATTTACTTAACTAACCTTTCTATAACCAATAAGTTGTTACAAATCACTTGAAAAATTTCTTTACAAGATTTCAACTTGTTTATAAAATAAAGTTGTAACATCCTGAATTTCAATTTAGGAAAACTAGTTGCTAATTAGGGGTACATTAATAATTAATTGATTGATTATGATTTAGATGTTGGATTGATGTTTTGTATTGTTTGAATGTTATGAAGATAGGGTTGAGTAGTAGTATCATGATTTAGGATGAAATGTGCGAGCATAAATGAGATTGACCTCACTGTGCCACACGCCGCGGTAGGTGCTGCACGCATCATGAGGCATTGCATGAAAATCACTCAAAGCTGACATGAATAGCTCATGAAATTAAAAGGGAGAATTAAGGAAAACATAGCTGAAGGATAAGGAAATCTTGGCTCTACTTGGGCTTGCATAGTTCGACTATTGAGAGTTTGCTTTAGCTAGTGACTTATTGGCTAACTATCATACAACACTGAGCTACATTTCTACCTTATTTTCTTTAAGTTTTCAGGGAGTTTGAAGAAATTAGAATATAAAGAAAAGGTTTAAAAAGGGCTCATAGGTACGAAACTAAGGTTTTGTGACTAGTTTAAAGTTAAATAGTTGAATCTTAAGAGTCTAAGCTCAAATTAGCCTAAAGAATTAGCTTAAAATGAAGAAATTGGTTGGTCAAATAAGTTAGGAGGTTGTTTTGCTTATTTAAATAGCTTATAGAGCCAATGACTGTAGATATTGAATTATATGAATTTGAAAGGTACTAACTATTTTGTATATTAAGGGGTTTAGTTTAGCCAAATTAGTTCCTGAGTTAGGTATTAATAACTGATTAGAAGGTGTTCATTATATAGATTGAGCATCCAAAAGTTTCTTGAGAAAGCTAGACTAACATGAAAGGTTCAACGCAAACGATACCCTTTAATAATAAGGTTAAAAAGGTAACTGGAATAACCATTGTACTTATTTGTTTGTGAAATTATTTACAAGTATGTTATATAAATATGTGCATTGTGATTTATGAACTGATAGAGTAGCAATATTGTGCAAGGAATATGCATGTGAGTATGTGAGTAATGCATGAAATGTATGAGATGAGACATATGTATAGACATATGCATTGTATCCGCTAGTATACCCTAAACTAGGACAAGGGGTTGGGCCCTACTTTGTGTAAGGCTAGGAAATCATGATGGTTTGAGTGTACAGCTTAACTCTGCTAGGAAGGACTTGAGAGATCCTGAAGGTATTGAGCAACGATCTTGACTTTGTCAAGAAAGACCTAGGAGAATGATCCATGAGTGTACCCTTAACTAGAATAGGGGTTGTGGTCCTACTCTGTATAAGGCTAGAAAGTCTTCATAGACCAAGTGTTGAGAATGCTTCACTAGGTAGGACTTAGGAGACTACCCATATTGATGATTCCTAAACTAAGATGGTGGTTTAGTGAGCCCTATTTCATGTAAGGCTGGAAGTCCTTGTTTAAGTATAGAGCTTACTCCGTTAAGGGAAACTAGGAGTACATGAGCATGAGCACGATGGATGGATGAGTATCGTGGCGTATGGCATTGATAGAAACAGGGCACATTGCTCTGTACCACATGCCATGGCATATGGTGGTACAAGCCGAGACGCATGGCCCTTTTTCAAGAAGAGAAGTTTTGTTTTATTGAGTTATTAATTGTTTTTGCAGTTCTATTGGTCCTCTTATTTGAATATATGTTTTAAGAAGTCGAGATCCCACATTTTGAAAAAAATTCAAGGGCTATTACTTTGATATTATGTAATTGTGTTTGATGATTGTGTGATTGGGAATAGTAAAGTATGGAATGAGTAGGGACTTTACATCTCCTATCTACTTTTGCTTCCTGGTCTCTTCTAGTCATTATTTGAAGCTAGTTACACATTTTATCAAAGGTTTTCACACCCAATAAGGAAATCTATTATCTGTGCTCTGCTTATATCTTCTCTAGAAGTATTTTTGCTTTCTACTGACCTTCATTATTCTCATTCAAATAGATGGAAAACTTTGCAAGCTAATTAAATTGTTTAATAAACTACTCATCTAAATCCCCTTGCCTTAAAGCATGAAATTATGCTCCTTTTTCATCTATGAATGCAAATGGATAATGATAATCAAAGAACAGTTCTTTATATCCCACCATTACCTCGTGGCCTCTATTAACTGAATTATAGATAAGGTCACTCTCTATTCTAAAGAATATGAAACTACCTAGAAAATCATCTTAAGTTTCTCCAACCATTTCTTATTGCTCTTTTTCTCATGCTACCATTGCAGGTTAGAGTGATAAATTAGGAGACAGTCCTCTAGGCTTGATTTATAGAAATCCTGTCACTGTCTCCTCTAACTTTGATCCTCGATACACTAGGTTTACTACCTAAACCATATGACAGTTCCATTCTGCTCTCATGAGTTCCTCAGGTCTACTCTACTCCTCCACATGACCTGTATTACAATGTAATCTCCTCTTATAACCACTCAATATAAGAGAAGATTATAATGTTACCACTGCCTCATTCAATTACAATAATCAAATTTCATTTCAAAAGCTTCGGCTGAAGATTTATTTTGTAAGATTGATCAATTCACAACACAATTAGAGAAATACATAGTAAAAGTAGATCATATACTCTTCTAATATGTAATGAACATAACCCACCAGCATTCCTATCCTAGTGGCATTGTAACATCCCGAAATTTTAAGACTCGAATTTATAAAAATAAAATAAAATAAAATATCTATAATTAAATTAAAATTTAGAATAATTTGATAGAGGTCCAGAGTTTAAATTTTTCTAAGCAAAAGTTTAGTTTTATTTGATTTTTAACTATGGGAAAAATTACCAAAGTTGACCCGGGCTTTTATGCAATAATAAAAAATATTGGGCCATTTCTTGTAATTTTCCCTAAAATTTTTGACCAGCATTTTAAAGAGCAAACAGATGCAGAAAATGCAGAAAATGAATAAGGGAAGGAAACGCACAAACGGGAGAGTGAGAGAGAGAGAGAGAGGAAGAAGAAAGGAGAAAGAGAGGGAGTTAGGCTTGGATCTAGGAGTCTTTACGACCGTTGCGAGCTCGGCTACACGATAGGTAAACTCCCTACTTCAATCCTCTTCTCTTTCTCTTGATTTTCTTCAATTTTTGGAAGAGGAGATTTTTGGATTTTGATCCCAAAGGCTTTATTCTTGTAAGCTTTTGTTTCTTTGGATCCTAGGGAGCATGTTTTGAGTTTCTATATCGTGATCTAATGTTTTGAGTGAATAATTGGATGAAAAGAGGTGTTTTGGGCACAAAATAAACCTTGAGAAATTGGGTTTTTGCTCCTCAATGGTTTAAGCCTATTGATTTAGTTATAATTTTGCTATTTGAGCCCAATAAGATTTAAATTAAGGTTTGGTTTTCATTATAAGGGCTAATGGTGAAAGTTGGTGGCACTAAGTAAAGGTTTTTAATTGATTAAAAAATTATATAAATTGAAAATTTGCCTAGTGATGGCTAATAAATGGTTTTGGTGGTTAAGTGATACTATGTGAATGGTTGGTTTAATATATAGACCATTAGGGTGGATTATGACTCATTGACCTAAGTTGTGTGGTATGAGTTATAGTCTTCATTAATGCTATTTGTCATGATAAGTGATATGGATCACTTATATGTTGTAGAAAATTATTGGTGGAACTTATTGAGAAGTAAGGAACAAGCCGAGCCCTATTTTGTACAAGGGAAACCCTTTTGGTACCAAAGGGTTGAGGTAACAGGGGAATTTATATTTCTTATTACTTTGTTTTAGCTATTTTGAATAAATATTACTAGTTATCATGCATTACATGTTTTAAAAGATTAAATGTGCTTTATAAGGGGTTATGGGGTACTACTTTGATTATAGTGCAAATATGTTTTCTAATTGTTTAATAACAATGTTTTTATGGAAATGAGATTTATAAATATTATACTACTTTAGAGTGTTGAATGGTCAATACTCAAGAAAGGTAGACAAGAGTAAAAGGCATGATCTCAGTGGGAGTTCACCAATGAGAAGGTGTGGATTTTTGATATTCTATGGCACACTGTCAGTACTCAGTGTTGTCTTACGTATTGTGGGCTTAGTACACTAAAGTGGTTAGTGTATTGAGTGTTCGACACCTCTCAGTGGGGGAGGGAATCCGACATATGAAGTGTGAAGTTGAGTGCCTAGGCCAAGGTAGCCCTCATATGGAGAGTAAGTCGGGCTGGCTCTGGGAGGGAGTTAGCTTTGACTGCTCAGGATTCACGTCGAAGGGGCATAGGCAGTTCGGTGGATTAGATCATGCCTTAGATTATGTTTTGTGCCTGTGGAGGTACAAGTAGGTATAAGGTTTACCTGTGAGTTAAAGAGTGCCAGGGGCATTCTGTTGGTCATAAAAGGCCATACCGGCCTAGGTCATGCATTCATACATTTTAAATGGCTAAATTATATACTATATTGAATTTATTATTCATTTATTTGATTATGGCTTACTTTGTAATAATCAATGTAGATTTCTCTGTTACTGAGACTGTGGTTGTCTCATCCCTTTCTTTGCAATATTTCCAGGTCCAGGTGAAGGATCCAGTGGTGGACGGAGAAAAGAGCAGAGCTAGGGGTTTGCTTGTGATTTGTAAAGAACTGCAACCCCTTTCTTTTGAGCAAATATATTGTAATGTATTTAGGATTAGGGTGCCAGTAGGATATGATTATGTATGTATGTGTGAATATGTGTGGATTGTGTGCTTGTGTATGAATTTTTGTCTGTTTGCAGACTTGTGGCTAGGAAACTTGGTTATGGTGTGTGGTTTTGATGGATTTACTTAGTAGACCAAGTTTCTATTACAAGCAGATCTTTATTTTGATATATATGTGATTTTATAAGCAAATGCAAAGTAGTTGCATTGCAAATGGTGTGCTATGGGCAAACATACACCTTGGATAGAGAGAGTGGGTGCGTGGGCCCCATAAGGAGCTCTGAGCCAAGTGAAAATGTTTAGCACATGTATTTATATAAATACATGGTATTTAGATTGATTTGTGACCACTCTTGTATGATTAGTGCATTTTGGGGGTTTAGGGTCCATTTTGAGAAATGGCACCCGGGTGGTCAAATTTTGATGTATGGGGGTTTTCCATCATTTGAATGTTCTTTCAGGTGTTTTTAGTCTTATTTGATGTGTCCAAAGTGTTCCCATAGGTTTGTGACCATTAGGATGAGATTTGGATAATTTTGAAAATAGTTTTTACCAAAACCTGCACTTTTGCATCTGGGTGTCCAAATCTTAATCCGATTGTTGGATTTCTTTAAAATTTGGATCACAAGTAAAACCTTTTATAAGCTTCGTGTGGGCTTTGGAATCATGTCGATCGGATATCGGACGGAGAAACGATGCACTCCGGAATTTGGTCTGGAGGTGCTGTCATGACAGCATTAAATTGCTGTCATGACAGCTACAGTGTTGATTTTGTAACCTGCACAAAATTCAATCCGTCTGTTGGATCTTTTCAAAATTTAGTATGCTAATAGTATTCTTTGAATGTGACGTGTGAGCTTTAAAATTTCTTCGATCGGAGGTCGAATGACGAAACGGTGATTTCTGGAAGTTGGCCCAGGAGGGCTGTCATGACAGCAATTTAATGCTGTCATGACAGCATCGTTTTATTTCACTTTCGTCTAGCTTGCTTCCGCGTGCTATAGGTAGAACCTATAAAATTTTTTTTAAGGCTTTAAATGTTTAATTTGCAATTGTGTATTTGCTTAGTGATTTAAATGGTTTGTTTCCTAAGTTGGTTTTAGGATTAATTCCTTAACCACACTTAGTTTATTTGAATTGTGTGATTTTTGGATAACACTCGGGGCAAGTGTTACATGCATGCATTGCATAACAAAATAAAACTGAAGTTTAGCTCGTGCACCGCGGCATATGGCATAAAGTCACATACTTACCCTTTCTATGCCATGCATCACGGCATGTGTGACCATGTACTGCGACGCACCTACTTAAATTTCTGCTGTTATTTTGACAGCAAAAATGATAAACTTCTGATATGCATTGTTTTCATATACGACATGCGATCAAAGTGATTCAAGTGCCCACATGAAGCTTAACTCGTATAGTAACTAATGATATAAGTTTGGACACGATCTAATGGTCCGATCAAAATTAGGACACCTGGGTGCAAAAAGTCACCTTTAAAAATTTTGGGCATCCAAGCGCTCAAATCGATCCCTTATTCTCATTAAACCACACTAGGCCTTGAACCAAGTCCAAAAGGATCTAACATACCTAATTAATAATATATCTCAATCATACTCATACATCAAAATTTGACCCTTTTATGGCCAATTTTCACAATTTACTAACTTTACACACTTTTCTATTTCTTGACATAACTTGGCCCACTTGACTATTTCTCAACCCATACATATACAATTAAATTCATGATAAAATATTAGCCCCCAAATTACTCATTTTATCATAATTTGTCCTTTGGCTTAAGATTTACGAACAAAAAATCATTTCAACACAATATACTCTAAATCATAGCCCTTTGTTTCATTTCAACACAAATACACACAATCGGACTAGACTTCATAAAATCTCAATTCAATACATGCATGCAGCCTTATGGCAACTCACTCTCTCTCTCTCTCACACACACATACACACATATACATAATCTCAATTCAGTTTATTACAAAAACTCAGAGTACATGGCTTCACACTCAAGCTAGTTTAGACTCTTTTCCCTTACAGAATAACTCACTCCTATTAACTATCACAAGCAACAATATGGAAAGTAAATATAATATATCATTAAAACCTCATAAAGCAGCATTTATATCACATATCTAATTTCCTTTCTCAACTTTTCCTCAATCCAAAAGATTCTATGTTATCTCAATATATTTCACCATATCACATAACATATTAGAATCACCCAACCAAAGATGTTCTAATGCAAAATATAGACTATGATTTCCCCCAATACAGACGATCGAGCGTCATTAACTCCAATATCGCATTGCAAAGATGCTAAGGAGTCTCTTATCTCCAACATCGTACTTAATAGGCATTAAGGAGATCTTCTCCAAAATCGCACCTTTCAAGGCACTAAGGAGAATTGTTTCCAATACTGTACCCTACTGGGTATTAAGGAAACCTTGCCATATGATCTTTATTATCTCCTACACTCAGGTGAACTCCCACCTGTATGATCATGCTTTCTCAAACTATTTAGGTTCCTATTTACCATTTAACACTTTCTTACATATAACATATACATATAAAACTTTTCATTACAAAACACACATTTCCATGCTTATTTCAACCAAAAGCCATTTCACACAACAATCACTCAATGCTATAAAACATGCTCAGCTTAAAATCATTTCATAGACTACCTAGCACACTAACATACAGTTACAATACATAATCAAACAAAGAAGTTATTAGTTACCTCAACCCTTCTGTCACTAGAAAGGTTACCCATGAATTTCAACTATCATACAAGCTTATCTCAAGCTTCCTTTCTCTACTCGCATGTCCAATATGCCAATCTAAAGACATTTGGCACATTTTAGTCATTTGGTCCATTTTGACTAAAAAATCATTTTTACTACTTAGGACTACATTCATCCATAAACTCTTTTTCATTTATCCATTTTGAGTCCGTGACTGCCCAATTACTACTTTACATCACCTCAACCGGTCTTATTTCACTCAAATTAGATTTTTGCCCTAATTTCTCTCTCTAAGGGCTAAAATTGAGCCTACAGGTTCAAAGCCCTACTGTTCTACTCTAAACCAGTCACAAAACTCTAATTTAACTTTTGAGAACCTTTTTATCACTATTCAGAAAGAATCAACCCTTAAGTTCTACCTATTCAATTTCTTTCTAACTTGTTTTTAGAGAAATTTGCGTAGAATGGAAGATAAGCATTATAGTAGCTTACTTGGCAAGTTACCGATCCGAATCACTTTCCACTTCTCTAAAATAACTTGACTTTACTCCTTAGCCCTTCACCTCTCCCCTCTCATATGTCTCTCATATTTTTACTTCTGGAAATCACCCAATTTCATGACTTAAGAAGTGATTTGTTAGTCCATGCACTGCAGCGCATGCTGTACAAGCCGTGGTGCATGGCACAATAAGATTTATTCTTACTATGCATACTTGCTTTGACCAGAAACGTACTCCTCTTACTGATATCTGCTCACGCAACATACAAACAAGTCAAAATACTAATTAATCATCTGAATCTCTAATCCCACACTAACTTCCACTTTACCCTTAATTAACCTCTAAACTTAGGATTAAGAAATTCAAGATATTACAGTTCTCCCCTCCTTTTAAGAATTTTTCCCCCAAAATTCTAAAAGATATAAATATATACTTAAGGAAATAGGTAAGGGTATTGATGCCTCATTCTATCCTCTATCTCCCAGGTAGCATTACTAGGAGCCATGCTTTGCCTGAAAACTTTAACTAGTCATATGATCTTGTTCCTCAATTGCTTCCGTTTCACATCTATGATTCGCTTTGGCTTACCCTTATAGGTTAAATTCTCCTGAGTTCAATCTCCTCCAATTCTATCATATGTGAAGGATCAAGTTTATATTTCTTAAGCTGCGACACATGAAACACCTCATGCACACCTAATAACTGTAGTAGCAAAGCAATCCTATAGGAACTAGTCTGATTTATCTAAAATATCGAAAGGATCAATGAATCTAGGAGTTAAATTCTTGGCTCTTATCAATCTCTCGATTCTTGTAACTAGTGTAACCCTCAGAAACACATGATCTCCCACCAAGAACTCTAGGGGCCTTCTACGCTTATTTGCGTAACTCTTTTGCTTACTTTAAGTTGTTAACAGCTTTTGCCTAGCCAACTCAATCTTTTGAGTTGTTTGATCTACAATATTTGGTCCGAACATATTTCTTTTACTCAACTCTGTCTAGCAAAGAGGCGATCTGCATTTTCTCTTATTAATGCCTCATATGGTGCTATTTGTATATTGGAGTGGTAACTGTTATTATAAGCAAACTTAGCCAAAGAAAGATGGCTACCCTAGCTACATTTCAAATCCAATACACAAGCTCTTAACATATCCTCTAAGGTCTGTATGGTCTACTCTGTCTGCCCATCTATTTGTGGATGATATACGTACTGAATCTTAACTCAATACCCGTGACATGTTGTAAAGCTCCCCAAAATTTAGAAGTAAATCTTGGATCTCTATTAGAAATTATATTCTTTGGCATACCATGTAACCTTATCACTTCTCAAACATAAATCTCTGCCAACTTTTCTAAAGAATCACTAATCTAAATCACTAAGAAATGAGTTGATTTAGTAAGTCTATCGACTATGACCTAAATGGCATCATGTCCAGATTGAGTTCTTAGCAACCAAGTTATAAAATTCATAGAAATGCTCTCTCATTTTACTTACGAATATCCAATGGTTGGAACATTCCTACTGGTCATTAGTGCTCTATCTTAACCCTTTTGACAAGTCAAACACTGAGTCACAAACTTTGTTACGTCTTTCTTCATACTAGGCCACCACTAATATCGCTTCACATCCTGATACATCTTTGTAGCTCCTAGATGCATTGTGTACTTGCTACAATGAGCCTCATTCAAGATAACTCGTCTTAGATCTACATCATCAAGCACACAAATCCTATCCCAATAAACTACAAAACTATCATTATTGAATCCAAAATCAACAGCTTAATCTGCTTTAATCTCTTCTCTAACCCTCAAGAGACTCTTATCTTCTAATTATGCCATTCTCAATTCCTTTCAGAAATCATTGCTAATCTCAGTGAAATAGGCACCAACTATTGCCTTCAATGGTGCATCTTATTATGACTCCATAAACAACTCCATCAATTGTATTGCTTAACTATAAAACTTACCACATGTAAAGTCTTCTGGCTCAAAGTGTCAACAACCATATTAGCTTTACCTAGATGGTATTTTAATTCAAAGTTATAATCCTTAAGAAGCTCCATCCACCTTCTCTGCCTCATATTCAGTTCCTTTTGATCCACTAAGTATTTCAAACTCTTATGGTTGTTAAACACAGTGAACACTGCACCATATAGGTAATGGTGCCAAATATTTAGAGCAAATACTACTGTTGCAAGCTCTAAATCATGCACAGCATAGTTCTCCTCATCTGGTCTCAATTGTCATGAAGCATAGGCTACAACTCTACTATCTTCCATCAAGACACAACCAAGACCTTTCAAAGATATCTATGTATACCTCATAAGATAACCTTAGATTAAGGATAATTAACATTGGTGTCGTGGTTAATTTCTCTTTTAGCTTCTAGAATGCCACTTCACACTGGCTATCCCATATATAAGGTGATCTTTTTGAGTTAGTTTAGTCAAAGAAGAACTTATTTGGAAAAATCCTTAGATAAATCATCGATAATACCCAGCTAATCCCCGAAAACTATGTATCTTTAGGACATTTCCATTTTCAACACTTCATCTACCTTATACAGATCCACTAAAATTCCATTCGTAGACACTATGTGTCTTAAAAGTCTCACTTCTCTTAACCAAAACTCATACTGACTGAGCTTGCCATATAACCTTTTTTCTTTCAGAATCTGTAGTACCATTCTCAAATGCCTCACATGTTGCTCCTCATTCTCAGAATAGATCAAGGTATTGTTATAAAGACTATTACAAACTAATTCAAGTATGGCCTAAAGATGATTCAGTTCATATAGTCCATGAATATTGCTAGCACATTGGTCAAACCAAATGGTATAACTAAGAATTTATAATGGCCATATCGGGTCCTAAATGCTATCTTAGGCACATCTATTGTACTAACTCTCAACTGATGATACCTGACCTCAAGTTAATATTTAAAAAGACTAAGGCACCAGCCAATTAATCTAAAATATCATCTGTCTATGGTAGAGGAATTGTTCTTCATAGTTACCTTATTCAATTACTATAATTGATGCACAGTCACAAACTGCCATTCTTCTTTCTCGCAAACAATATCGGTGATCTCCAGGGTGATATACTTGGTTTGATGAATCCATTTTTTAGCAAATCTTCAATCTGCTTCTTTAGCTCAACCAATTCAGACAGTGACATTCTATAAGGGGCCTTTGATATTGGTTTAGTTTTAGGAACCAAATCAATTGAGAACTTAACTTCCCTTTCAGGAGGTAATCCGGTCATCTCTTTTGAAAATACCTCTGGGAACTCACTTATTACCCCAATCTTCTTGATCCCACCATCATTATACTATGCTAGCTACAAAGAATACCATATAAGCATTACAACCTTATCGGATCAACTTCTTAGCACTTACTACTGATAAAAACTTAGGTCACTATGAGGATTCTACAGCTGCACATAATGATGGTAGTGAAACCACCCTTATGGTACAATCAAGTATAGCATTATTCGCTGCTAGCTAATCCATGCCAATTATTATATCTATTCCTCCCATAGGAATACAAATTAGATCGATCTTGAAAACTTTGTTCTCAAATTGAATCTCCACATTCTGATAGGCTTGACTTTAATACTAGACATCCAGAAGGTGTTGTTACTTTAATGAGCATAGGAAATTCTCATAAAGACAATTTCAATCTATCCACACATTCCTTAGACACAAAAGAATGGGTGGCACCCGAATCAAACAATGCCTCTACATTATGACCATTAACAGAAATCATACCTCTGATCAAGTTTAGAGATGCTCTAGCCTCATCTTGTGTAACTTGAATACTCAGCCAAGAACCATTAATCTTTACTTAGTCCCCTCAACTCTGCTTTCTAGACATTGCCTTATTATATGACCCGACTTACTATACTTGTAGCAAGCCCAACATCTCCCTGAATGAGATATGACGTATAGGTTGCACTGGGGCATCTTTCCAGTACTTAAAGTTAGCTGGAACATTCAATGCTTGCCTCAAGATTGTGGAGGCCTAATTCTCACATCTCTACCCCTCTACATTGACCCTTTATACACAGGTTGAGACTGCGATCCACGATTGAAACCTCTTCTTCCAGAAGAACTGGAACTGTTCACATTAAACCTATGCCTCTTTGAGATTCCACCAGTCGGTACTATCTTGCCTCCTTTCAGCATCTGCCTCTTTACCACGCCTAGTTGCTACCCTTAGCTTATGGCACATCTCCTTATACCTTGTCAAATCAAGTAGTGCTATCTGCTGCTGGTACTCGAGTCTCATCTTTTCAAGTAGTCTCTTAGCTTTCCACTTCGAGTCATTACTATGTTGGAGATATATGGAATAAGCTAACAAGTCATTAAATCTTCTTATAAATTCTTCCTCATCTAGGTCTCCCGACTTGAAAGCATGAAATTCCTCTCCTTTTTGTTCTAAATGAGACTAGAAAATGTTGATCAAGAATATTCTCTTGAACTCATCCCAACTCAATCATACCATTAGTAGGTTTGACAAATTTCCACCACCTCTTAGCAACACTAACCAACTGCATCGTGGCTAAGATAATTTTCTACTCTGAAGTATGGATTATTACCTCAAAATGGTGGTTTCATTCATTTTATCTGCAATTATGCTTCACACCTCTCTCATACTTCCACCAAATGTTGGCAGGTTGAATTGAACAAACATCTTCCAAGCATGATCAGTAGATGGATCAGTGCCAGGATCTCTGGTCTATTACCTAAATTCTGAGATGGTCTAGGTCTACTATATACTTCCTGCATTGGGATATTATAAGCTTCAACTCTTCTTATTCTCTACCCCTTAGGATCGTGTTATGATGCTTAATAGTTTTTTGTGTGTAGACAACCATATATCCTTAAGCCTTTCCAGTAGCTCATCACGTCTATCTCTTTTGTGGCTGAATCGATTGAACTTTTGACTCTCCCACTCCTCCTCTATAACCTATCTAGATACTACGATTCTCGCACGAGTGCCTCTCATACTATACTATTTTCTCCCCTCTTAAGATGAAAAATAAACACAAAGGACATTAGGGAAAGAGTTGTTTAATGAATAAGATAAGTTCCCATATTTCTAAATGAATGTATTAATAACAATCAAGTCGTGAAAACTAAGAAACTGATACCAAAATGTTACCTTTCTTATAACCACTCACTATAAAGAAGAAAGATGTACTAACTGTACTACTACCACTACCTCACATCAATTATAATAATCAATTCATTTCAAAAGCTTCGGCCTAAGACTTATTTTGTAAAATCAATCAATTCACAATACAATCAGAGAAATACACAGCGAAAGTAGATCATACACTCCTTTTTAATACGTAATAGACATAATCTACAACATCCTATCCTAGTGCCATGCATTACACCATAAGATAAAACTAGTTTTTGTCCATACGCTACAGCGGGCAATTCGTGCACTATAGCATGTGGCAAAGAGCCACACGTATACCCTTTCTATGCTATATGCCACAGCATATGTCATCATGCATCGTAGCATGCCTATCCAAATTTCTACTGTCATTTTGATAGCAAAAATGACAAACTTTTAGCATGCATCGGTTTAACATACACATCCAATCGGAGTGATTAAAAGCGCCCATACAAAGCTTAACTCATATAGTAACTAATAAGAAAAGTTTGGAGACGATCTAATGGTCCGATCAAAATTAGGACACCCAAGTGCAAAAATTCAATTTTTTTAAAATTTTGCACACCTAAGTGCTCAAATCGATCTCTTACTCTCATTAGACCATATTAGGCCTTGAACCAAGTCCAAAGGATCTAATACACCTAATTAATAATAATATGTCTAATCATACTCATACATCAAAATTTGACCCTTCTTACAAGCTATTTCCACAATTTACTAGTTTTATACACTTTGCTATTTCTTGGCACAACTTAGCCTACTTGGATATTTCTCAACCATATATATATGCAATCATATTTACAATATAATCTTAGCCCCTAAATTACTCATTTCATCATAATTTATCCCTTAGCTTAAGATTTACCAACATAAAATCATTTCAACAAAATATACTCCAAATCATAGTCCCTTTGTTTTATTTCAACACATATACATACAATCAAACTAGACTTCACAAATCTCAATTCAATACATGCATGCAACCCTATGGCAACTCACACACACATACACCACAATCTCAATTTAGTGCATTACACAAATTCAAAGTACACAGCTTCACACTCAAGCAGCCAGTCCAAACTCTCTTCCCTTTTGCCCGGATCACTTCTGATCCTATAAACATAGAACCACAAAGGTGAGATAAAAATTTCAGTAACATAATAACTCATTCCTATTAACTATCACATGCAACAATATGGAAATAAACATAATATATCATTAAAAGCTCATGAAATAGCATTTAAATCACATATCTCATTTTCTTTATCAACTTTTCCGGAATTATAAAGGATTCTATATTATCTCACATATTTATCATATATCACATAACACTACTAGTATGATCTTTACCAATTGAACTCCAAATCACCCCGACTCAAAACCATAAGCTCATCTAGACTAATGTACACTTTCATTAGTCTTGAGCTCACCTGCAGTGATAGAATCATTCAGCCAAAGATGTTCTAACGCACAATATAGCCTTGGTTCCCCTAACACACATGATGGGACGTCGTTGACTCCAACACCATATTGCAAAGATACTAAGGAGTCTCTCTCTCTAATACTATACCTCAATAGGCACTAAGGAGATCTTCTCTAACACTGCACCTTTCAAGGCACTAAGGAGAATTGTTTCTACACCGCACCAGCTGGATACTAAGGAAATCTGTCCATATGGTCCTTTATCATCTTCTACACTTGGGTGAACTCTCCCATCCCCTATGATCATGCTTTCCCAAACCATTTACCATTTAATACTTTCTTACACATAACATATACATATAATACTTTTCATTACAAAACACATTTCCATGCTTATTTCAACCAAGAGCCATTCACACAATAATCACTCAATGCTATAAAACATGCTTAGTTTAAAATCATTTCATAGACTTCCTAGCATACTAACATACAATTATAATTAGAGTGAAACAAGGAAGTTATTTGATTTACCTTAACCCTCTATCACTAGAAAGGTTACCTGTGGGATTTCAACTATCACATAAGCTTATCTTAGGTTTCCTTTCGCACATCCAATATGGTAGCTGAACGCATTTGGCACACTTTAGTCATTTGGTCCATTTTGACCAAAAACTCATTTTTAACTACTTAGGGATATATTCATCTGTAAAATCTTTTCCATTATCAATTCTGAGTCCATGACTACACCAATTATTACTTTACATTCCTTAACTGATCTATTTCACTCAAATCAGATTTTTACTCTAACTTCCTCTCTCTAACAGCTAAAATTGAGGGCCTAAGGGTTTCAAAGGTGTACCATTCAACTCTAAACTAGTCACAAAGCTCTAATTTCACTTCCGAGAACCTTTTATTACTATTGGGCAAGAATCAAACCCTTAAATTCCACTGATTCAATTTCCCCTCTAACTCATTTCAAATAATTTGTGTAGAATGGATGGTAAGAGTTATACATAGCTTACCTGGCAAGTTACTAATTCAAATCAGCTTGCACCACTATAAAATAACTTGACTTAGCTCCTCATCCCTTCACCGCTCCTCTTTCATATGTTTCTCAGATTATTACTTTAAAAATCACCTAATTTCACAACTTAAGAAGTAGATTTCTGGTCTATGCGCGCCGCAGCACATGCAACACAAGCCATGGCGTGTGGCACAGTGAGATTTATTCTCACCAGGGCATGGCACAGTGAGATTTATTCTCACCATGCGCACTTGCTTCAACCTAAAATGCACTCCCTTGCCCATATATGCTCACACAACATACAAACAAGTCAAAATACTAATTAGTCATTTGAATCTTTAATCCTACACTAACTTCTACTTCACCCTCAGTTAACCTCTAAACTGAGGATTAAGAAATTCAGGATGTTACATACAATATAGAGTGTCATGGTCTTATCCAGTTCTCTAAATATTATTAGCATATTTCTTAGCTCTTCTAATATTGCATCATTTTCCGGGCTTTTGTTCCTGCACTAATTGTACTTTTGGTAATGGCCCATGATTCCTCTAGTGGGGTTGTGGGGTGGATTTCTAGAATTACAGTTTCTTCTAACTATTTTCTCCATATTAAGGAAGAAACCAACTAAAGAAAAGAAATTAGTGCACAAATAAGTAAAAAAAGAGACTAATAGAAATTGAAGTCTACATATAGTTGCCAACTAGTATAGATGAATGTGAAACACAACAATCATAGTATACTAATTCTCAAAACTCGAGAAATTACTACTACTAGACTACAATATCCACCTTAACATTGCCACAAATCTCTAAACAACAATTTCCACACAATGCCATTAGGTGACAATTAAGCCCTCCTAAGCATATCTAATCATAGAAAGGTCGATAACATTTATTTTAAAAATATTTAAAAAATATTTAGGACCTTAAATTCCTTTAAAAATATTGTTTGAGCTCAAACTTAAAGTTTTAAAACATCAAAAGAAGCATGGAAACAATTATAGAATAAGCCACAGGAAAACAAGGACAAATAGTTAACTTTACACTTCTAGCATAAATGCCGATAAGCGTGGTCTATAGTAGTGGGATATGGTGTAGAGATGGCAATTCTCACTTCTATATCACACATATGCCCTATCATGACAACAAAAAGCATCATGATAGCTTGTTTGGCCTAACTTTGAATGTGTGCCATTTTTATATATGAAGTCCGATTTGAGTGATTTAAGCTCCCAAACAAAGCCTATTTGAAATAGAACTAATGGTACAATTTTGTTGTGATCTAAGATTGTATGAGAATTTTGGATGTCTAGATGCAAAAGTCAAATTTTGTAACATTTTATTGCACCTAAGTGTTCACACCTTAAACTATTTTATTGCACCTAACTGTTGGACTCTGGATTTGTAAAATAATAACCATAGGGTCAGATAAAAATCTCAGTAGCAAGGATAGTCTATATTTTTGATTAACATGTAAAGTTTGCAAACAAATAATTTAAACAAATATATATATATATATATATAACCATATGTATGCTCATAAATTCCCATCCAAACCTTTGTTGCTCTTGACTAAATCCATAGGATTCACCATTAGACTAACCCATCTCAATTGATCTATCCACCTTTATTAAAGGAGTTACTCGGCTAAGGTTTTCCTCCACCTCCAAACTACAGATTCCTCTAATATCATAATTAGGTGTTGAATAGGGTAATCCTCTTGAGCCTCTTCAAGGGATACCATGTATCCTTTGATACTTTAACATCTTTAGGAATATAGAGTACATAATATAACTAGCCATACATCTGTGGTACAATCAAACCATATGAATTTAATACCATATTTCCCTTCTAGGGTAAACTTATAAATTTATAGAAATTTTCAAGAGTAGTTTTGAGTTATAGATAACCCCCATGAATTCCTTGAGAAAACTTAGAGTATGAAATAAATTAATTTGATTTAATTTTGATTTTTAA